>NW_027448388.1:0-321916 GCF_038048845.1 Mixophyes fleayi
TACAAAATAGAATTGACCACTCACTGTGTGTAGGAGTGTACTTTTACTAAAATGTATTTTTCATAATCTTGGTATGTTTTCCTGTTTTTCGTAATGTTTATGTCCTGCGGTTAGCATCAGTACTGAACATGTGAGAATTTCTACCAGTGACTTTGGCACCGCTAGAATGGAGGTCAATAACAGCTGTGGTTATATTACATCTCTGCCAGCTGCTGCCAATTGTAGTTAAACAGCTGGAGAGCAGTGGGTTGCCTCGTCTTTCTATAGGGCCTGAAATCATCCATACAGTGGCCTTCTGTGCTTACTCCCTTTGCTGTCAGCAGGCTTTTGCAGAAATGCTCCAGAGTTTAAAAAACATGCAGCAAATACAAAATGCGGATTATGTTCTCCAGATTCCTCAAGTACCCTCATTGCAAGCATTGACTCAACTCTCAAGCGTTCAGTCCCAATGCTATCAACAAAATATAGACATATATGAAACACACAAGCTTACCAAGGGAGGTTAAAAATACACAGGTCTATTTACTAACCCAGTGATTTTTTTTCCTTGTCACTGTATTGGTTTCTGGTGTCTTGATAAATTCAGCTTTAACCCTTTGTCTATGCTAGCCAGGTCTGTTTCTGGTATCATCTGGTTTACCAGATCTATAATAGTTCTCTCTTCAGGGTTGGTAACATGGCTAGCAATGTATTACTGTTTTCTGTAGATGAAAATTGTAATTGGAATGTAAGTGAATAGAATTTGATAGTTTTAAAGTGAAGGCAGTAGAACAAGTGGCGGTATGGCATACCACCGTATACACCTTCCACTACTGACTGTTAGTGGACACCCTTAAGTATTCTATAGCCTGTTCCCAATCGACTTCTGAAGTGGTCAAATATGTGCCTAATCTGCAACAGATTTGGCTGATTCCTGCTTTTAAATATGGGTGGAGTGGTTTACTGGATTCAGAGTTGAAACATTTTCATGTTCTACTGCCTGTTATAAAGTAATCCTGAAAATGCACGCTACAGCCATATTTTATAAGTTTGACTGGTATTAAATACAACCTCAACAAGAAGTAAAGTGATTTTGAGGTGAGTGACTTGCTGTAGATGTCAGTGTACTTGGAGGATGTTTTTTCATTTTTTCTGCAGTACTTTGATTACTTGGAATATAAGTCTTGCAGATGAGGTGCTTGCTGTAATGCTTTCTATAATTATGTTTTTTTTTACTAATTGCAGCATAGAAATGAATACATAGAATGTTCAGTATGGTAAAACGGGTATAGTTTCCTCAGTACAGCGGGAAAGGAAATAACAAATGTGCACAGCATTGTTGGTCAGGAGGTCAAAGAGTTAATTTTGTGTAAAGGGTGATAATAGATGACCATAGGGAGGTTAAGAGAGTGGTTGAGGAATTTTAAAAGCTTTCCTGAAGAGGTGGGTTTTCAGAGGATGCTTAAAGGTTTGAAGACTAGAGGAAAGTATTATTGTGCAAGGAAGGGAATTCCATAAAATGGGTGCAGCCTGAAAAAAGTTCTGTAGCCTAGAATGGGAGCATGTAATGAGAGTGGATGAGCAACATGGATCTTGTGCAGAATGGAGATGTCTAGTTGGGAGATATTTTGAGATAAGTGAGGAGATGTTTGGTTGTAAGTATTTTATATTGCATTAGTTGAAAAACAGGCAACCAATGTAGAGACTGACAGAGTGGCTCAGCAGAGGAAGAACGATTTGCAAGGAAAATCAGTCTAGCTGCTGCGCGCATAGATTGAAGACATGAGAGTCCAAATCAGGGAAGACCAGTAAGGAGGGAATTGCAATAGTTAATGTGGGAGATGATGAGTACATGAATTGAGTTTTTGCAGTGTCTTGTGGGAGATTTTTGCGAATGTTTTTCCAGAATGTTACATATGTAACATGATTTACATCTAGAGTTTATGCAGGAACAAAGAACCGTTCTGAGTCAAGTATCACACCTAGACATCAAGCTCGCAGAGTGGGATTTATGGCCATGTTGTCAACAGAAATAGAAAGGACAGGTAGGCAACTTCTGTTGGCGGGTCGGAATATAATTTACTTTGTTAAGATTGCGTTTGAGTTGGCAAGAAGACATCCAAGATGACATGGCAGAAAAACAGTCAGTAACGTGGGCCAACACAGATGGTGAGAGATTAGGAGAGGATAGATAAATTTGGGTGTCATCTGCTTAGAGATGATACTGAAATCCAAAGGATTTTATTAGTTTTCCAAGAAAAGTGGTGATCTTTACTCTATGAAATAGAAATCAGCTTGTTGGAGCTCAGCCACTTTCTTCCCCCACTTGACTGGCACCAAAATCCATCTGGCCGTGGGGATTGGACCTCCCCGTGTAGGACATCTGGCAAGCAAGATAAATGTAGTGGAGTTATGTTCAATAAGAAAAAGCCTTACGGTAAATTTAACTACAAGACCATGAAGGACATCTAGAAGTTCTAATTGCACTAGGACCTTAATTGTATCTCAGCACATTCTTGTTGTCCTTACCCATGCAAATGCAGAATTATAATTTCTGGTGTCTGGTGAGAAGACTTGAGTGTTACTGGAAGCTTCCCCTGTGCAACATAGATGGAGCTGGACCAATCCTACCTCCAAATAGGTGACCAGAGAGAGCAGAGAGGCAGAGATCACTGCACAATGTTGGTCACATGTAGCACGCCCTATCAAACCAAGCATCACTTCATCATCATCATCATCATCACCATTTATTTATATAGCGCCACTAATTCCGCAACGCAGTACAGAGAACTCACTCACATCATTCCCTGCCCCATTGGAGCTTACAGTCTAAATTCCCTAGCACACATAGACAGACAAGGGTCAATTTGATAGCAGCCAATTAACCTACCAGTATGTTTTTGGGGTTTGGGAGGAAAAAGGATTACCCGGAGGAAACCCAAGCAAACACGGGGAGAACAGACAAACTCCACACAGATAAGGCCATGGTCGGGAATTGAACTCATGACCCTAGTGCTGTAAGGCAGAAGTGCTAACCACTTAGCCACCTTGTGTATGATCATCTATGTTATTAATTGCTATAAATCATATTATTGATTATTGTGGTACGGTCTAGGTGTGTTGCATAATAAATATTTATATCAACCTTACAGGGGCCCTTGTATAACCTAGTCTGACATTGGTTCCTTTAGCGAAACCTAATTTTATATCACTTTTGTTACACTGTGAATTTACTGCAGAAAAACGAGTAAATTTGAGCAGTAATACAGTAGTTAATTTTCTGCCCAGCTATACGCCTCTTCTACTAGCAATGTTAACAATAACTGGCAAGCGAGCTCCCATCTAATGTACGTGAAACACTGGAAAATTACATGTAAATGGGTCAAGTAATTATATACCATCCTTTCTTAATGTCTCTGTAGCAGCACAGTTTTGGTTTGAAAAAAATATTTTTTTGGGTGCCAAGGGCACTGACACAGAACTTTTAGCAGAAGATGTTATCAATTTATTGATATAATGAAGACAGATGTTTTAGTATAATTAATTCGCTATTTTACAAGTTGCATTAGAAAGGAATAAAGTTACAAGGTGATTTTTTTTTTCCCTCTACACGTTCATCTGCGGTATTAAGCCATGTATCCATCATGGCTAAAAATTTTGTTCATACCTGTCATTTTCCTTTTAATGAGCTGTTTGGGGCAGTCAGCAAACTTCAAATGCTGTAGTTCAAAGCGAGCGTGTATTATCTGCATTATTCATTACTCAAATTGTAGTATACACGAGTTAAATATGAAATTGTTCCTGAGCAAGATATAAACGTGTCTGCTGTAAAAATCATGAATTATGTAACTTGATTTCTCTTTCTCTCTCCCTCAAGCCTCAGCCTCATGGTTTGTCGCAGGCAACATTATATATATATATATATATATATATATATATATATATATATATATATTATTTATTTAAACATATATATATTTATTAGGGGCTTTTTGCATGCCATATGTACACTTATATTGTTACCAGGTGCTCCTGAATTTAAATCATTTATCTCTTTTTGTACAGTCAATTTTTATCCTAATTAGAAGTCGTTTAGGATAAAAATTGATCCATGACTCATGAGTACTTTTCTCCCATTTTTCATTAAGAGAACAGAAAATATATGTAACAGATGAAAAATGGGAGAAAAGTATATATTAGACCAAATTCATGGAGCGCTTATAGAGGCCCAGTGTTCTCTCTTCCTGCTGACATATTAGTAAATACTTAAGGTGAGATTCAATTACATGCGATGGGGGCCAGAGTATTAGGCTCATACCTGAACTCCAGGATACTAATACCTGCTTCCTGTTCCCTCTATACCTGATTGAATCAGCTTGTTCGTGGACCTCCCTTTGGAACCTGATTTTGGCATTGTATTACCTCGGTTTCCCTGACTCCTGTGGCTCCTGATTCAGTACTTCTTGTCTCGCTGGTTACGAACTTGGCCTGTCTGATTTCCTGCTGTTCACGCCCAACCTCACTGGTGACTGTTTGGAAGAACCGCGACCTGCACATCCCTTGCAACCAAGTCTGCAAAAGATGTGCAGATTTTGATTCCATCTCTTCATTTGAACCCAAACTCATCATCCACGAGTATTGTAGCACTCACTCGCTCTTCAGTCAAGACACTACCGGTTGGTTGCTCCAACCTTGCCAAGGCCCTGACACGTTACAAGAACTCTGCTGACCTTCAGCAAAGATGTTTTCCTGTTCTTTATGTGGATGACAGGGTATGGCTTGCCACTTATAATTTAAAATGGCAGGTTCCTTCTATGAAGCTTGCACCATGCTTCATCGGATCTCCCAGGTTATCATCGCTGTATCTTACAAGCACCAACGCCCTCCATCTCTCAAGATCCAAAACACATTCCAAACAAAGGTTTCCCTTCTAAAGCTTTTGGTTCTCAACAAATTCTTTAAGGAACCATCCGGTCCTGCTCCTATTCAGACGATTTCTCGGGAGGAATTTGAGGCCAAGCGTACTCTACTATCTCGTATCTGAAGAAGGAGGACGCAATATCTGGACCATTAGAAGGGTTACGGCCCGGAAGAGAGGTCCTGGGTCCGCCTTCTATCCAGATTTAAGCAGAGTTTAACCTCCTCTGCAGCAATAGGAGACTGGATACGATCAGGCACCGTCCCTGTAGTTCTATTGTTCCCAGGAATGGCCGCCGAACTTCTCTCAGCTGCAAGAGAAGTTCGGCTTAGCAACGGAACGCAGCCTTCCTGTCCTCAGCCACTTCTGTGTGCATGCCCAGTCGCAACCCCATTGCCTAGCAGCGGGGACGCTTTTCAGTTTTATTGGCGGCCAGTGCTTTCACTGACCTCCATAATTCACCTATCAAGAGCTGTTTCCTCTCCTCAGCTCCAACCAGGTGCTCCCTGCCTCCATATAAACCAGCCTCTGGCACCCTTGAGCATTAGGCTCACACCTGAACTCCAGCATACCTGTACCTGCTTTCTGTAATCTATATACCTGTTTGACTTGGCTTGGACTCTGATTCTGGCATTGTATCGCTCCTCTGGTATTACTTGGCTTCCTTGACTACTGTTTTGGCTCCTGATTCGGTACTTCTTGACTTGCTGGTTACGACCCTGGCCTGTTTGACTTCCCGCTGTTCACTGCTA
Source organism: Mixophyes fleayi (assembly GCF_038048845.1). NCBI lineage: Eukaryota > Metazoa > Chordata > Amphibia > Anura > Limnodynastidae > Mixophyes > Mixophyes fleayi. The sequence goes on from NW_027448388.1 coordinate 5,650, forward strand.
TCTCGCTGGTGACTGTCTTGGAGAACTGCAACCTGTGCATCTCTTGCAGCCAAGTCCATACTCCCTTGCAGGGATCCCTGGTGAATACCAGCAATGTGTTAGACTCCATGCCTCCTTGTACAGTAGCGCTAACACTGGCATATATAGCCTCCATTTCTCTCTCTCTTGCTGTGACAAAACCTATCCCTTGTTTTTAATTATTTTAATCCAAAGTCTATCTACTTTAGGCAGTGTCCCATTTGAATCCTTGCTCACAGGTTTTGGAAAATAATTATTTGTTGTATGGATCCCAAGCACAAGATTAAGAGTTAGTTTATCCAGTCTTAGAGTTCCAACTGGAGGGAGGCTGGCACTATCACACTTACAGATGTATTATTTAGTCCCTAAGTTGGTAAAGGTTTGATGTTAGGTGATCCCAAAGATGATAATCCACCTACTTTTCTGGAAGCCGCTATAACTGGATCATATGAATAATGTGCCTTCTGCATATGAGAGGTCCCACTGCCTTTCAGATAATCGAGACCTCTATGAAGGCTAAACTGAGAGCACAAAGTTTCCTTATTTTGTTGCTGCAATGGGCGCCCTCGGCTTCTATATGAGGCAACCTTTCTTACTGCATTCTACATCAGATTTGGAACCCTTATTTTGGACTGTGAGATGGTAAAGAAAATAGTTGTTGCACTCTATGAAGGCCAAATTAAATTATTTAGACAGTGTAAGGCACAGTTACAAGTATTTCATTCTGAGCTAAATGTCTACCATCACCAGATACAGCATGCTGCAAGAGGCCAATTTGGAGAGGGAATGGTGAATATAACATATACTGATTTAGAATTGGTAGCTCTGGGGCTAAAAGCAATATGTATGCGCCCTCATTGAGGAAGTAGAATAAGGAGATAAGAAATATATAAATATAATAAACGCAAATGGTGTAAAAAAATGTTTTAAAAACTTTGAATGCAAGCATCAGAGTTGCACTCTCAGCACTGGGGTCATGAGTTTGATTCCTGACCATGGCCTTATCTGTGAGGAGTTTGTATGCTCTCCCTGAGTTTGCACAGGTTTCCTCTGGGTGCTCCTGTTTCCTCCCACACTCCAAAAACATACTAGTAGGTTTATTGGCTGCTATTTTATTGACCTTAGTCTTTCTCAGTCTGTGTATGTGTATGTTAGGGAGTTAAGGCTGTAAACTCCAATGGAGCAGGGACTGATGTGAGTGAGTTCTGTGAGTGAGTTCTTGTGCAGCGATACAGAATTAGTGACGCTATATAAATAGCTGATGATGTTTTACACCTGCCCTATAGCAGATATAAAGGAAAGGATCTGCGTTAACACACCTTTATTGCACATGGGCTACATTAGTCCACCAGTTCTGCCTCTCAAGATGGTTGTGCACAGAGAAGACTAATCTCACACAAGGGGCCCTCAACTGTCTGTCTTCCACTGCTTACAACTATCTCTGGGAATACTTAAAGGTAAAAAAAAATAAAAAAATATATATATTGTTATGGATTGAAAAATACAATTCAGAGACAATTCGCAATATACTTAAATTTACGTTATACTCCCATGCACACATTTTCCATTCTAGATAGAGATCATACAATAGGGAGATTAATAGTTATTATTCTTTCCTCCACCTTGTGCACTTTTGACAGTTTTCATACATCTTCCATTGGAAACTAAACTAAGAGCTGACATGCTCTATTGTATATTAAAAATGTTTGTACTGTATAGATCAAATGCAATCTATTATTAATTCATGAATTCTGAAGCTTGTCCAAAATGAAATATACTGCTCGGAACAGAATTTGATTTTACTTTCTCTAAATAATCTCATGAACCGCAAAGATAATTCCTTAATATTGTATAGTGTAACTGTATACATGTACCAATAAGTCATTTCAAGTGCCTTCACTGTGTGAGTGATGTGCATGGATGTATACAATTAGATTAATAAAGCAGACATTTCAAGGAAGAAGATGTTCTGTTATATATATTAAATATTGGGTACAAGCCATTCATTTGTAAAGGGTAAGTGTTAAAGCAATTTTGAAAGTGGGCTTAATAAGATTGACCTAAGTTTATTCGTGCAGGGAAATATTCAGTTTTACAACACAGTGTATCACAAAAGAGGAACATTTTAAAAGGTCTTCAAGGATTAAAATAGAATTGGCATAAAATAAAATATACAATTTCCTTTTCAATAAACACTCTTTGCACATACGGCTAACATACATCATAGCTAAAGAGTTTAACTGTTGAAAAAAATGTAAAAAATAAGAAATACATCAACGAAAGGAAAGGGTTATTATAGCCCTAATTTACTTAATTACTGACGTTTAATCACCTTTAATTTATCCTATTATAAACAAGCAGTATACACTGATATATATATATATATATATATATATATATATATATATATACACACAAGTTAACCCGTGCATGATACTCATGCATTCTAGTCAAATCAAGCTACTTAAGGTGTTAAAAAGGTTCTTGTCATGCATTTGGGCCATAGCCCAGGCCTCAACCACCAACAACTCACCACTGTCACCCCCCACAACCACCAACCACTCCCAACTGTCACTTCTCCTTCAAGAAATATATATATTTTTTTTAAATCTTTATAAACACTTTTAACAATTAACAAATTAAATTAACAAATTAAAAACATCTTAGTATACCAAATTTCAGCCCTTTCTGAATTTATTTTTCCACACACACTAAGAATTTAGTAGGTCAGTATATAACTCTGCCCAGCAGGTGGCGCTGCAGCTTGGTTTTATTTTTTCCACACACACACAGACAGACAGACTAACACACATTTATATTATAGATATATATATATATATATATATATATATATATATATTATAGCCCACGTTTTAGACCCAGGTATTTTGTTCTAAACTTATTTTTTCTAAATTATATCTTTAAAGGTGCAATAACATTTACATTGCTGTTTATAACGGGCAGGGTATTAAATGACCACTTGGTCGTTATGAAAAAATTCTATGCCATTTCTGTGGTTCCGCTTCTTTATTACGAAGTATAGGAGGGTCAGCAAGAGCCATTGTGCTTTTCAGTGTAGGTGTAATTGCCACTAGCAGAGAGGCTTGCATTGGGGGAATTCGGTTTTATTTATCATAAGTAGTGCTAAAAAGCTCTAATTGATTAGCACAAAAGGTTTGTTGTATAAATTGCAATGCTATACTGCATGCATTTGCTTTTTTTAATTTAGTTTTTAAATAATAACAGTGCTGGCCCTGCTATTGAAGCAAGACCAAGCTGTGGATCCTGTCCAAATGGCCTCAGACTCAGGGGAAGTATGTATGTCAGTAAAAGATCTGTAACCATTAATAAATCATAATAAAGTACATATAAATAGGAGGTATAGTCAGAGCATTGTATCCAAGGCTCACATAAAGAATATGTTGACTGCTGCTGCATTTTCTGCAACACACATTGTTCTTACAATGAGCTTGCAAACTGACTGCAACAAACTAACCGGTGTATAGCTGTTTGGGATTTGACTGAAGACGTGGGAATTGTTGAAAGTGATTCTGTGAAATAGTCACTTATACCCTCATCTGGTCGCAAATTTTTGTATACTTCACTGGTAGAACTTGGCATTGTTCCCAGTCCTATCCCAACCAGACTACATGGAATAATTAATTAATCAATATTGTCCTAGCTGTATTCACATACTATAAATGTCACTAAATGCTCATTTACAAACACAGTGCAGAATGACATTTATAAACTTGAAAATTGCATCACCCGCACATCATAGCTCTGCAAAATGGTCAATTCCATGGGCAAACTCAATTTGTGTGAAACTTTGAAGCAACTTTGTTCATCTGTTGATGTGACAAATGAATTGCAAAAATGGCAATCCATGTTCATTTACACTATTATTATTATTATTATTATTATTATTATCCTTTATTTGTTAGGCGCCACAAGAGTTCTGCAGCGCCGTACAATGCACAAACAATAGACAGTACAGGGCAAAACATTACTGAGCAGTAAACAAAAAATACCAACACTTCAGAAGCTCCATGCAGGCTAATGCAGAAAAGACGGAGCAGAAGAGTAGGTAAGGACACAGGAGGGAGGAGGGCCCTGCTCAAATGAGCTTACATCCTAAGGGAGGGTACAAAAACTCAGTTACAAAAGGGAGCCAGTAGATGTAGAGGAGAGAAGAGGGGACGGGAGGAGGAAGAAGGGGAGAACGGGTTAGGTGGAAGGTTGGTAGGCTTTAATGAACAGTGGGTCTGTATGAAATAAATAAATTGAAGGAGCAGAAGAGGTCTAAGAGCATAGTGTGCGAACTGGGGGGAGAAATCACCATCCTGCCTCTCATTAGCAAATAATGCTACTGGTATAAGGCTGGGACCTGTCAGAATAGAAGTGAGGGGAGTTAAATAAAGAGTTAAATAATTGAAATAAAGTGTGTCTTATTTTAGCACATTGCCAATCTAATATATTTAACAATGGCACAGTGTTTAGCATTGATAGTGTCCTCACATTGCTGGTGTCATTAGTTGGGTAACAGAGGACAGGAATTGGCCTGAGGAAATATAAACGCCTAGGTAGTAAAAAATTAAGAAAAAGAATTAAGCTTGGCAAGAGTTAACTTTATAGAAATGTGTTATGTTCTAACAGCAAATGAGTAAAAGGGTCTAGGGAGGGGCTGAGCTAGGGAAGGCTTATGAGAAAAGGAGGGGTTTAGTTTCTTTCTCTTGTCTTCTGCAAATTTCCCTACCCGCCCAGGCCCTGATGTTGGTATATTGTTTGCATTGACTGTTTGCTTTGCTTTTTCTTCCAGAAGGGTCTAAGTGGCTGAGAAACATGGCATAATGACACACTCAGGTGTCGGTTGGGTACTCTCCCTTAACAAAGAGGCTCAGTTATTAACACTACCCCTTGGGGAGATATGGAGCATCAGGTGGCCGGGCAGGCTCAAACAAGCAAGTGAAAACTGGGCAGAGTTGCGTATATGGTGGTACTATACAAATAAATGATGATAGTAATAATGTACTAAACAAAAATGGAAACGTCCATTCTGTTGGCTTTCACATTTTGAAATAATAACTGTAATAAGTAATAATAACTACATAATCAACTTCATATCAACTTTCCACTTTAAAATATTAATTCACGCATTTAGAAATGCGTCTGTACAAACACATTGGTATATTAATACATTAAATCAGGCATGTCTCACTGGCAGCTAAGACATCCTTTCATGTCTTGTCAGATGCTGAACTACAAGAACGTGTAGGACTTAGTAGAGCTGGAGATTTCAGTTTCTGAGAATCAAGAATTAAGAGATACTGAGGCTGGTTTACTATAGCGTAGATATTTTATAGAACTTATACTTTCATTTATTTATTTGAATTGCAGTCAAGTTTGCAAAAATGTAAGTATGTAAGTACATAGATATAAAAAAAGCTATGTTTCTGTCATCAGTAATAATTGTGTATATGTATTTATACCTTGGTCATATTAGCTGCACTTCATATATTAAGGATATCATTAAAAATATAAATTTAATCTATAATAAAGAAAGTATTAGTGAGCTTTGCTAACTCCTTAAATATCTCCTCCCAAGAGCATGTTCAGACAGCTTTAATATTTATTTATGCAGCCCGGAATGAGTTTTCATACTTAATGTGACCTGGCACAATAAGACTCTCCTCTAGTCTACAAGCTTTCAAGCATTCTCTGAAAACCTACCTCTTCAGACAAGCTTATAATATTCCTCAACCACCCTCTTAACCTCAGTACATTACCCTATTACCACCTGTTATACCACTACCCCTTGATCACCATTGTTGTGTGACAGGATGATTTAGCTTATGAGTCACTTTTACCTTTGCAGTCTGGCTGGGCCGACTGCAAATGTAGACTTAACCTCATGTGTCAAACTCCCATTGTCCAATAGATTGTAAGCTTGCGAGCAGGGCCTTCTCACCTCTTTGTCTGTTTTACCCAGTTTGTCTATTACTATGTTTGTCCCCAATTGTAAAGCGCTTCGGAAAATGTTGGCGCTATATAAATAAATGATAATGATGATGGGTGTCCTTGGCGTTTGATATGCCGGCATTAGGTCATAGGTCATAGTCAAAAGGCAATTTAGTAGATTTAATCTAAAATTATTCCTTTCAAGATCGACACCATACTTCTAGAGAAGTTATGATTACCTAAATATATTTTCATATTTCAGAAGTTTAAGATTTTTCAGGTGTGTGGTCACACGATTGGGGGCGTGGCAATGCACCATTGGGGTGTGGCTAGCACATCAAAATCACTAGGTCCTGAATTCACCGGAGCGTGACATTTGTCCAAGCACTCCTGACTTTCAGGACATCTAGTGCCCTTGTGTAGTATAGGAAGAATGCAGTGTGTACAGAAAGAGTTCAGTCTTGGCCTGCGCCCACTGGGTTCACCAAACACTCACCAAACATTGGCATTGTCCCTACTAGAATCACAACATTTCACACACTATGCTGCTCTGTCCTACCTGTTCTTCTCACTTTCACCACCTGTGGCTGCTGGTTTCTTTAGTTGTGGCTTGTCTGGATCCTGTAATGTTGGAGGACCTATTTGGGGGAAAAAATTGCTACATTTAGAAAATTACAGCCAGCCCCACCGTTAAATCAATAGCATCCATGATTAATAATTAGGCCTTCCTCCAGCCCCAACATTAAAATAGTATTCCCATTGCCCCGCAAACAAAATAGCAACCATTAATTAGCCACCATCTACCTCACAGACACTATATTGCCAAATGCTCCCTGTGCCATCACACACACACATTACTGTGCCCCTTTATCATCACCACGCTATGCCCCCTTATGATCACACTGCGCCCTCCATGCTGCCTTTGCCCCTTTCTTCATCCCCTGTGCCATGCTGCCTTTGCCCCCTTCTTTCATCATCCCCCTGTGCCATGCTGACTTTGTCCCTCTTTTCTTCATCCCTCTTTTTTTCATCCCCCTGTGCCATGCTGCCTTTGTCCCTCTTTTCTTTATCCCCCTGTGCCATGCTGCCTTTGTCCCTCTTTCCTTTGTCCCTCTTTCCTTTATCCCACTGTGCCATGTTGCCTTTGTCCCTCTTTTCTTTATCCCCCTGTGCTATGCTGCCTTTGTCCCCCTTTCTTTAACCACATGTGCCATGCTGCCTTTGTCCCCCTCTCTTTAACCCCCTGTGCCATGCTGCCTTGTCCCTCTTTTCTTTATCCCCCTGTGCTATGCTGCCTTTGTCCCCCTTTCTTTAACCCCCTATGCCATGCTGCCTTTGTCCCCCTTTCTTTAACCCCCTGTACCATGCTGCCTTTGTCCCCTTTCTTTAACCCCCTGTGTTATGCTGCCTTTGTCCCCCCTTTCTTTAACCCCCTGTGCCTTTCTGCATTTCTCCTCTTTCACTTACCTCTGTATTGCTTTCTTTCATCTTTATTTTTTTCTCTCTTCTGTCTTCTGCCTTCTCCTGTGCTCGGCTCTGCACTGAATGTCAGGCGTGACGTGATGACGTCACGCTCGACATTCCTTGCAAACAGAGAGGGGAAGAGGGACGCCGGCGCCGCGATCACGTGAGTATTTCTATACACACATGATCGTGGCGCCTCCGCCCCCCCCCCCCGTTCAGAAAAAAAACAAAACATTAGAAAAAAAAAGTCTAAAAAAATACAGAGTGAGGACCCAGCCCGGGCCCCCTGGCGGGCCTGGGCCCAGGTAATTAGTACCCGCTCCCCCCCTCTCAGCGGCTCTGTCTGCCGTCACTGGTCTTTTTATGTCGGCATTGTCATTGGCGACATTGTGCATGTCACAAATCACACGGCAGACATTGTCAACCTGTCAGCATAATGGAAGTGTCAGCATTTTGCCTGCTGACATTTTCATGTCACCAGGTTAAGTGCCAACATTTCCACTGTCGCAATTATGTACCCTACCCATGCACTTAGTGAGTAACATCCCAAATCACTCATTTTCTATCAGGAGATGTAAAATATTTCCCTTGCACAGAAACTGCCATTTTCATGAGTATACCTTAATGCACAGTCCTCAATGTCTGGAGCACTTTAACAGAAAACAGGTGGAAACGACATTGGGACTTTTCCACTTTCGCAACTGATCCTTATTGTGTTTGTATTTTTCAGTGACCAATGTCAGGACAAAGAAATAATGGTGAAGACAGCAATAAAACATATTGTGAAATGTAACATTGAGAAAGAAAATCTCACAGACTCGGTGGTTCTACCACAAGCGGACTGTGTAATAAGTGTATGTCTGTTGGAGGCCATCAGTAAAGACCAAGATGATTACCTTATAAATTTTAAAAAATCACAAGGTTACTAAAACCTGGAGGACACCTGATATTAGTCGGTAGTTTAAATGCAACTTATTTCACAGCTGGGCAGGACAGGTTCCATCTCTTAAAATATGATGAGAATAATATAAGAAAAGTTGTCACTGGAGAAGGGTTTATTATTGATCACTGTGACATTCTCAAAAGAAAGGCAGTGAGTGATCTTACTGATTATGAGGCCATTGTATTTATCACAGCTCACAGGGAGAAGTAGGCCTGGGAAGAAAATAAAACATAAATATCAAAATACTAATTTACTAAGTTTAAACCTTAATAAATAATTTCAATATATCGCTGTAAATTTGTACTGAACTGGCCTGTAAACATCCAATCAAAGAATAACGTATTTAGTAAATTTTTTGCAGCTGTTTGGAGATGAATTTGCAAACTTGCCACTTCAGCGCTCACTGGAGAAGGGTTTAGTATTGATCACTGTGATGTCCTCAGAAGAATGACAGTGAGTGATCTCAGTGACTGTGAGGAAGTTATGTTCATCACAGCTCACAGAGAGAAATAGGCCTTGTAATACAAAGTGTGAAACACAACAGATCTATCAAATTGCAGATGTTACACCTTAATTAAATAATTTCAAAAGGTAAACTTGTATTGAACTGTCCTTACATGATATTGGTTAATTAATTAAAATTACATTAATTAGTGTTTTGTGAGGTTGGTTCTAAAGGTTATTGTTGTCAATTATAAACAAATTATACTTCTTATTTAATTCTAACATATCATTATTATTCCCCACCCACTTATTTTATTCACAAAATGCGGAACTGTTTTTAAAATACTATCATTTACGAGAGAGAACCATTATGGTGAAGGAAAGCTTATGAATTATGTACAAAATCTTCCCACAATTGCTAGATGAAACTACAAATTACAAATCTTCCAGCTGAAAGATAAAAGCAAGGTACTTGTAAAATACAAGTGAAGACACAACATTATTTTATTTTACTTCTTAATTTTCTTATTGAACTTAAAATATATAAAACATAAATGTCCTTTAAAAACATACATGTTTCTTGGTATCATTATAAAGACAAAACAAAAGAACCCAGTAAGACAACACAAAATCTTTTTCAAATGAAAAAATTATATCAAGCATATAACGAAAATTCCATATACAATATACCCATATATTATTATAAATTTTCCTTACAGATGGCAAATATCAGTACTCCCTTGTTGCACTCTGTCTAACAACAAACTCACAGATCAATAGGTAAATCACTATTTAAGACTCTATGTTTATACCAATCTGTAGATCTAATACAGTTATAGATTTGGATCTTATTTACAACCGAGAGTGAATTTATATAATTTTCCCATACATTAAATAGCTTATTTACCTATTGATCTGTGAGTTTGTGGATCCATTCATGTACAATATAATTCTGTTTGCCAAGGAGAGAAGGAAAGAATGGACCGCACTGGGGATTCATGGCACCTAGCATTAGAATACGGTCGGAACTACGCACAAGTTGCATGACAACGCTGCTCCTTATTAAATTATGACTTGGGGGTCATGGTGCATCAAAATCCTGGGGTGCATTGTGGGCCTGATTCAAGTCCGAACGCAACTTGTATGCAACTTGTGCGTAGTTCCGACCGTATTCTAATCCAAGTGAATCTCAAGGTACGTTTCTATTTGCATCTGGGAGTAAGTTCGCTCTGTCTATCCAGTACTTGCCGTACGTTAGCACACAGAACAGACTGCAGGACACGCACATGCCTATGTACAATAAAAGATCACATCAGAACACATTGATTTTTTTTTTATCAGAAAATAAAACAACAACTGTTGTCAGTATAGTTATTTACATAAATATTAAACCATACTTGCCAGCTTCAGGGAGATCCCAGGGGAGGTGGGTGTGCAGGGCGGGGCTTGACGAATCGCATCATTTTGGCACCACCCCCTAAAAGATTGTCGCAATTTTTGCCAATTACAGAAGGGGACCCTCAATATAAAATTACAGTATTCTCCTTACTGTTCTTCCTTCTTCATCCTCCTCCTAATAGCCATGATGTGTAACCACAAACTACAATGGGGAAACAGCGGCATTTCCTCAACTACTGCATGTGTTTTCTCAATGGACATCATTTCAACTCATCACAAAACTATTACACAAGTTTACTTAACAACTGTATTACACAAGGAGCCATGTTACACATGGAAGCAACTGATGGCTTGCAATCACCAGAGCTGCTATTAATTTGATAAAATGCTGAGAGGAGAAGAAAATACACGAGTTATCAGACATTTCTTTTATATATTTGGGGTTTAATTTGTCAGTATCTAATTGTACACAGTTTTCACTGATCTCCTTAAACCCTCCTTCTTGCAGACACCCTAACGTGTGAACATGGCTTCTTTCATCAAACTCTGTCCCTTCTACAACCGGGACCCTACTGTGTTCCTGCGGGTAGCTCGCCCCATGGTCCTGCGCAGTGCCGAGCGCTGCCCAGTCATGGTGGCTCGTACTGTGGCTACTTCTGCAGGTACCCAGCAGAGGGTCAAGGACACCACACCATCTACTGGAGGTAAGTATGTCGATAACTTGCCCTAGTAGGAATTAACCGATGGAAGAGTGAAGTGCTCCTATTGTTCAGACTTATCATAACTCACAGGGTACCTTCAAATTCTGTTTCACCATCGATGACATAATCCAACTTTTACTGTTTCAGTCTCTTCCGGAGCCTCCAACAGGCGTACCTTGGCTCAGGCAGCCCCACAAGCCGCCACTGCCAACGCCGTGTGCCCTTTTATCGAGAGCGAGATGGAGAAAGAAAATAGCGTTATAGTCCAGAAAGCTGGTTCTGAAGTGCAGGAGGATCTAAAAGCTTTCAAAACAGGTACAAGCTTTATAAATTGTTACTGAACAAAACTCGCAGGACAATAAGTTGAACGAAGAGTGAAGACCCAGGGCTATCTTAACAACATTATGGGCCCCTGGGCAAAGCAGTGCACCAGGGCCCCTACATATATAGATATATATATAGATATAGGTGTATAGAGATACAGATATAGTTATAGAGATATAGATGTACTTGCTCAGTGACCCTTGAAGGTTTTTTTTTTGCAGGTTTTTTCTTTTGCAGGATTATTTATTCTAATTAAGAGCCCTGCCTATGGAGGCCCCCTTGCCCGTGGGGCCCCCGGGCACCTGCCCATCGTGCCCAATGGAAAAGATGGCCCTATGAAGACCTACCCTAAAACTAAATCTGACTTATGTACAATCGCTAGAAGTGATGGAATAGCACCATTCCAAACCCGCAGGACCCATGGCACGCTTACGGTTCTCATGTATAATTGAATACCAGAAAAAAGCTAGTTATCCCAGGTGCAGAATCCTACAACCATAGACTTTACTGTCCAAAATAATTCAATTGCTGACACGTAACCATGTCTAATGTGAAGTCAGAATACAATCATTTTTTATCAGGCAAATCTATATAGGGGGAATGGGACAATGAAAGTAAATAGTTTAAAGGGTTAATAAAAAACAAAGCTACTTGTAAAATTCACAAATGCATAGTAGAAAGATTCATTTAGCACAGCGCTAATGCTCTTTTGTGACGTCATGTGTCTAACTTTGAAAGTAACCAGTTTTACAGGGAAATGCATAGATTTTTTGCATCAGATGGAGGAGTTAGATGCATAGGGGGGCGTTCCTTGCTGAGTACGGATTAGGAGAATGAGTGCTTCTACTTTTGTACTCTCCTGCAAATACAAGATTTTATAATTTGGGATGACATTATATAAATAGGAATGAGGAGTGCAAGGGGTGGATATACAAAGGACGTTCCCTGCTTTATGGCAAGGTGCAGTTTTTTTCTACCCGCAAAAGTACTTGAACTTTTCTGCATATCTAGCCAATGTAAAAAAAAAACACACACATAGTGACACAATGTTCCTTCACACTCATGATTAATTTAACACAAATATTAAGCTAAACTTAGCAATATCTTAGGAAAAAAAACTCTGAGTTGAAATGAATAAAGGATTCCTGTATTAGTCTATCTCAAGGCATTTCTAAGGATCAGCAAGTAGGTAGCACCTTATAATGTACTATCACAGGCCTGGCCAATCTGTGGTTCTCCAGGTATTGTGAAACTACAAGTGCCAGCATGCCCTGCCAGCTCTGGGCTAGCTATCTACTGGCAAAGCATGCTGGGGCTTGTAGGTTGGCCAGGCCGGCACTAGGAGGACAAGTCACACATAAAGAGAGAGTGCGGGTCTACATTTTTTCTGATTTATAAATGACTATTACTATAGGCAGCCTGAATTGAGTTTGCACCCAGTTGAATAGCAAATTTAAAGGTCAAACATTTCAAGTTCTGTAAAGGAATTGTACATTTTACATGTATATCTGTGAACAAGTTATTAGATTATTTTTCATATTGGGTTAACTTGTATTTTAGGTTTAGGGTCATTTAAATCATAGCTAATGTATGACATAGTTGATATTACTCTATGGCTCTAAAATGTGTTGTAGTTTCCAGCTCACACCAGAATCTAAATACTATAATGTTACAAAGGTTTAAAACAATATTAAATCTTAATAATGAAAGGCTGTATTGTCGTGCCTCTGCACAGTAGCAATGTAGCCCTGTAGACTAAACTCTTAACTGCTTTGCAAATCAGGTGAGCCTCTAGTAAAGCACTGACAGCAAAATAGTAACTTTGGGCATGGGCAGACTTTAAAGTGCATTTGGATCTTAGACACTGAAGCAATGGACAAATCTGATTATTCTTGGGAGAAAAACTCAAGCCCACTGGTGCTCTTTGCCAATGATGTCACATTTATCTGTTTTCCAGATGCTCTTAGTTCTCTGCTGTTTGATGTCCAGTCAAGTCTGAAGAAGAAGTTCTTTGGTTCTTCGCCTAAAAAAGTGAACCTTGGAACTGGGGCTCCTCTAATTCCAACTCATCTGATTAAAGAAAACATGACAGGTACACTCTTTTAATTCCTAATGAGTCATAACTGTTATCGTTGACTTGTAAGGGCTTTCATAAAACAGACTTACAAGGTAGACAATATAAACGCAGACATGGAAACAAAGGGTAGGACCCTGCTGCTGCTTACATTTTTAAGTGGAAGAAGAGGAACAAGGTGGCTCACAGAGTGGAGATTGGGACAGTTGTGAGGGTGCTTTAGTGTGGGTAGCGGTGGTCAAAGGGGGGTGTATACAGTGTTATGCCATACCGCCACTTCTCCTACTACCTTCATCGTAAAAATATCACATTCCATTCCCCATACCGCCACTTCGACCACTGGTGGGTAGTAGTAGTATAGGTGGGAGTAGGGTAAAGTGGAATAAAGAGCTTTATATGATTAATATAATATGTTGCTGTTACCACCCAGTAGTCTGTGTCCTTATGATTGACACTTCACATTCTCTCATCAGGTGGAGCTGCCTTTGGCTACGATGAGTTCTTCAGCCGAAGGATTGAGGAGAAGAAACAGGACCACACGTACAGGCTGTTCAAGACCGTGAACCGCAAGGCTGAAGCCTACCCGTTCGCTGATGATTTCTCTGACCTCCGGGGCAATAAGAAGGAAGTGTCCGTTTGGTGCAGCAATGATTACCTGGGCATGAGCCAGCACCCTAGGGTTCTGCAAGCCATTTCGTAAGTACAAACACTCAGACGTTAACATGCCATCGTAACATGGTACTTGCCCCTTGAGGTCCCTTTTCCAATCATAATAAAACATAACAAAGGTCCAGGAATAACCACTTACTAGGAACTCATTAAATTATACAGACACTTTATTTTAACCAACACTTTGTTCTTGGCACTTTAAATTGCATTTGTACCTAACTACCTATACACAATGGAGACACCATCCAATATACATTCTTTATCCACAATTAGCTGCATCCACTGCGTCTAGATGACTATAAAACTTTAAGTACCCTTTAGCCATAATAGTCCGCTTCATGGTATACATCGTCTAGGTTAGTAGATCTAGTGACTGCCGCTGTTGTAGAAGAGGAGACACACAGGCCCAGTGCCAGCCCCCTGCTGGAGACACACACAGGCCCGGTGCCAGCCCTCTGCTGGAGACACACACAGGCCCGGTGCCAGCCCTCTGCTGGAGACACACACAGGCCCAGTGCCAGCCCTCTGCTGGAGACACACAGGCCCGGTGCCATCCCCCTGCTGGAGACACACAGGCCCGGTGCCATCCCCCTGCTGGAGACCCACAGGCCCGGTGCCATCCCCCTGCTGGAGACCCACAGGCCCGATGCCATCCCCCTGCTAGAGACACACAGGCCCGATGCTATCCCCCTGCTGGAGACACACAGGCCCGATGCTATCCCCCTGCTGGAGACACACAGGCCCGATGCTATCCCCCTGCTGGAGACACACAGGCCCGATGCTATCCCCCTGCTGGAGACACACAGGCCCGATGCTATCCCCCTGCTGGAGACACACAGGCCCGATGCTATCCCCCTGCTGGAGACACACAGGCCCGATGCTATCCCCCTGCTGGAGACACACAGGCCCGATGCTAGCCCCCTGCTGGAGACACACAGACCCGATGCTATCCCCCTGCTCTTCCTTCCGGTATTTATTAGCGTTTTCCCATCAGGAAGACTCTTCAGGAGCTTGGAGCTGGGGCTGGAGGAACAAGGAACATATCGGGCACCAGCCAATTCCACGTGGACCTGGAGTGTGAATTAGCAGATCTGCATCACAAGGACGCAGCTCTTCTCTTCTCTTCCTGCTTTGTCGCAAATGACTCCACGCTGTTCACGCTGGCAAAGATGCTGCCAGGTAGGTTAAAAAATTAATCCGATCTGCAGACATTTTACCACCGATTAAGAGTGTCACAGTTCATGAATGATGGAGGAGACTGACCGCATTACTTAATCCCTTCATCAGATATATGCATATATCAATTGTCACCATGGTATGCAGCTAGCTACAACCATTAATGCAAAACGTATGACCTTAATAATTCAAATGCAGCAATAACATTCCCTCGTCTTATAAAGTCTCCCCTTTTCCACAAATTATTGGCCGCACCAATATCTGTCTTCATGTCGGTCTAGAGTTGGAGAAGAGCCACTATAGATATTTTGTTGACATGTAATCCGTAGAAGGTGACATTTGTCTGCTGTCTGTCTGTACAGACCACACTCTGCCTGTTATTGAACTATACAGTAGTCATATATTGACATGTCATTGCTTCCAGGCTGCGAGATTTACTCTGATGCTGGAAATCATGCTTCTATGATCCAGGGTATCCGAAACAGCGGAGTCACAAAATACGTCTTCCGCCATAATGACCCTGCCCATCTGGAAGAACTGCTCCGCACATCAGACCCTAAGACACCCAAGATTGTTGCATTTGAGACCGTCCACTCTATGGATGGTAAGTTCTCAGAGAGTTCTTTGTTACTGTAAATATTTAACTTTGTATAAACAATGCAGTATGTTAAAATGTGGACTCTACTTGGGGTTGCATTCTGTAGTCAATGGCACACACTGGGGCTGGTTCATTAAAGAGCGATTACCATTTCAGGGAGGGAACAGGGTGGGGAAGGGGAGCATGCCCGAAGTCAATGTACAGTAAGGGCGGCGTGCCAAGCTCGCATACGCAGCAGCGTCCAATACGAGTTCGGGGCATCTCTAAGCTACCTACTTATCAGCCATATCTCTTGCTCCAGCTAAAGGTCTGGTGTAAGTACCGCTTACTAGTGATGACGGCTGTGTGTGCATGCTAGGACATGTGTTTGCAATCAGGAACAACTGCAAAAAAAAAAAATTTTATGTACAGGAGACATTAATTACATCCTAATAAATGTTTGTTTTGGGGGAAGGAAATAATTTTTTTTTTTTTTTATAATGTTTTGTCATTAATAACTATATTATTAACGTGACATTCATTGAATAGTTTTATTTTTCTGTGTGTTCTTTTGTGAGTTATATTCCACCTCTGTATTGGACGTATCCTGTAGTGTCCGGTCTAGTAGAGCAGAGCAGACCTACACCCGTATTCATCACTATACATTGAATACAGACGTGGGTATACCCGTTTCATGCACGTTATTTTTAAAACGCACATTACGTTCGTTTTGCATGCCTTAGTGAATCAGGCCCACAGTCCTTATTATCTGTGCTTTATGTCATTATCATTGATCTGCTCAGTAAAGCCCATATATTTCCTATACCAAGATTTACAATGTTTATTTTGCTGTGGTTTGCAGCCACAACCTGTCTATCAGTGGCGGATCCGGGGGGGGGCGATCGCCCCCCCCCCCCCCCCCTACCAGGGGCTTGCTGCCGACGGCTGCACACTATGTGGAGGTTTTAAACACAATCAGAGCATTCGGGCAGCACACTATCACTGCAGAACGGACCTGCACATAGTGTGCAGCCGTCGGCAGCATCAGAAGGCAGAAAGGGGGCGGGGCCTAAATCGTCCCCCCCTAAATCGTCCCCGGTACACCAATTATCTAGATCCGCCCCTGCTGTCTATAGAGTGATGACTCAGGACTCCAAGTTCCAATTCCACAGCAAATACATCTATTATACCAAGCTAATAAGCATTGTATAAAAGCTGGAATAATGGCTCTGCACTGCTTTGTTTCTGGGTGTCTTTTAGGCAGCCTGAAACACAAAATACAATAACGCTAATTATTTTCTCACACCAAAGAGTGGATCTATCAAACCTTCTAAAAAGTCAAATTGGAGGCGTTGAGCATCGCAACCAATCAGATTCTAGCGATCGATTATCTAGTACATCCTAAGAATGATATCTAAAATATGATTGGCTGCAACTCCTCCATTTCTCGTTTTTAGAAGGTTTCATAAATATAACCCCAATACATTTTTCTGACAATGGTAAATTTTTTCACATCTCCTAAACAGCTAAATAAAACACATTATTGGCTGTGAGCTTGTTTCCACCAATTCTTTCTTCAGGGCCATTGAAAAAAAACAAAAAACATGCTGCTTTTATGTGCTGTTATTTAACATTTGAAGTATAAATGCCTCCAAAGAGCCTCAAATGCTTTCAAACCAGTGGTCGAAGTAGACATTTATAAGTGGTGGTATGGAAAATGTAACATACAAAGTTGATGAGGTTGAAAAAAGACACCAGTCCAATTAAGTTCAACCTATTTTGGATCTCCTGCGATCCCTCACTTATATTTGAAATTGATCCAAATTAAGCAACCGCCAATCTGTTTCAATCTGGAAAAATCCATCCAGACCCAATATTGCAGTCCTATTTCTCCCTGGATCCACTTACTCCTTCATTTTAATTAACAGTTGTAACCCTGGATACACTTTTCCGCTAAACATTTGTCTAACCCTTTCTTAAACATATCTATTGAATCTGCCATCACAACCTTCCTTGGCAGTGAATTCCATATCTTGACTGCCCTTACTGTAAAGAACCCCTTCCTTTGCTGGTTGTGAAATTTCCTCTGCTCTAACCTTAGGGGGTGATCGCGTGTCCGGTGTATAGTACTTGGGGTACAAAGTTCCCATGAAAGTTCTCTGTATTGACCCTTAATGTATTTGTACATAGAAATCATATCTCCCCTTAGACACCTCTTTTCTAAAGTAAACATGCCTAAACTGGATAACATTTTCTCAATTTAAGTGAATGGAATTTGATAGTATTACAATGAAGGCAGTAGGGCAAGTGGTGGTATGGCTACCACAGTATAAACCCCCACTTCACACCAGACCAACTCTTTTTAATAACCTTGCAGATCAGGAGGTAAAATAACTTGGTCGACTCTATGTGCAGATAAAAGAACTATTTGCACATTTGCTAAACGTAAACCTTACTTGGCAGTTGTCCCTACAAGTTAATGAATCATGAATATGCTTGCTATATCCTTCTATAGTGTTGTACTCCTGTGTGTCTCATCATTTCAGGTGCAATCTGCCCCTTGGAGGAGATGTGTGACGTGGCACACAAGTACGGGGCCCTGACATTTGTGGATGAAGTTCATGCAGTGGGGTTGTACGGGGTGCGAGGCGCCGGAGTGGGAGAGAGAGATGGGGTCATGGACAAGATGGACATTATCTCCGGAACACTGGGTAAGTGATGAATACAGTGACATCATGCAGACTATGAAGGAGTCTTATTGTTACATAAAAGACTTTCACTGTTGCGTAGAAGCTATGGCCATTCAAAAACAAGGAAAGGAGCTACACATTTAGGAGTGCCTCTCCTTGATCGGAGCTCTTTCCTTGCTTAGAATACCGTAAATTGCTACTAAGGGAGCACCCACTGATTGCATATATCATAGTTCCAATATATACCTAGCATATATCATATTTGTCTACTCTTCCGGAATGTCTGGGAGACTCCCGAATTCCGGGTATGTCTCCCGGGAGAGCAGGCAAGTATCCGCATCCTGTCCCTGATGGGCCTCAATGACGCGATTAATGGCGAATTGCATCATTTATGCCCCTCCCCTCATGTCAAAATACCAATTGGGGGCGGGGGAAGAATGACAGTATTCACCATGCCCAGCACCCTTCCTCCATCCCACCACACCCCTCTTCAGGGAGTAGGCAAGTATGACATATATTAAGGAGGTAAAATACACCATAAACATGATTTTATAATCTAGTGAGGTTGGTTTATGAAAAATTTATAAAAACTTTGGGTCAAAGTTGCACATAAGTGAGTCTGGGAGGTGTTTATTGATTCAAAATTGACCAAACAATAACGGTGATCAACAGCTAAGTTTTAAGTCTAGATGGTTATTGGTCTCTGTATAAAGTGGATAAAGGGCACAGCCAGCAAAGTTTACAGTGCAGTGGATTGGCTGACTTGTACAAAGCTTCTGGGTGTGGCAGGTAAGACGGACATGTATCACGCCCTTGATACTTATCTGACACCCCAGTGCAGACTGTGCATGTTTTTAGGAGATACCAGAAGCTCTTTACAAATCAGCTGTAACACAAGGAATAATAATTCTGGGAGCCCGCTGAGCAAGGTGAATTACTAATGGAAAACCAGTTCAAATACAGGTTGCTTCCATCATGAAAAGTATTTTTCAACATTCTCATATCCTGGGTATCACAAACCTTCTACATATTAGATATAAACTGGCTCTAAAGCCATTGAGGAAGCGATGCTCCGTTACAAGAATCACCTTACATTGCTGTGCCACTAATCTTCTGTTCTCTGCTTCACCAGGGAAGGCATTTGGCTGTGTCGGTGGTTACGTGGCCAGCACGGCCTCTCTCATAGACACCGTGCGATCTTACGCTGCTGGATTCATTTTCACCACCTCCCTGCCCCCGATGCTGCTGGCGGGAGCTCTGGAGTCCGTGCGTGTCCTAAAGAGCGAGGAGGGACAAGCTCTCCGCCGCGCTCATCAGCGGAACGTCAAGCACATGCGCCAACTCCTGATGGATGCTGGGCTGCCTGTCATCAACTGCCCCAGCCACATCATCCCCATACGGGTGAGCAGCCCTCCCACAGACAACCAAGGCAAAAAAATGTATAACAGCTTCAGCTTTAAGGGAAATGTTTGGGGTTTTACAAAAAAAAACGACATAAGACATTACATTCAAGTGCACCGTTTTGCAGCGCAGCTGAAAGCACAATACACCATGAAACATAATCAGACATACTTTATAGTACAAAACAAGACACAAGATATGACATCCTACACGTTACATTAAGTACTGCACTATACGTTCATCACTTTAACAAAACAACAGTTTAAAAAAGCAATGGATGTGAGGGAGAGATAGGCGGGGGTTGTAGGATTCTGGAGGCCCGAAGCTTTATGGATAGACAGATATAAGGGAAGGGTGCATAAAAGACATTCAACAAAACATCAACGTGAGATGGGGGAATGGGGTAGTGGGGGTAAGGGAGGGAGAGTCACAGGCCCAAAGCTTTATTGAAAACAGACACATAGGGGAAGGGGAAAAGTCTAGGGCCTGATTCATTAAGGATCTTAACTTAAGAAACTTCTTATTTAAGTCTCCTGGACAAAACCATGTTACAATACAAGGGGTGCAAATTAGTTTTCTGTTTTGCACATAAGTTAAATACTGACTGTTTTTTCATGTAGCACACAAATACCTGATAGCTTATTTGTACACTGAAATTTAAAGTTGACTGTCCATGACGTTATAGTCTCCTAGCAGGCTGTGGATCAGCCTGTGACAGTCCGGGATAGTCATCTTCTCCCTTTTCAAAATGAGACAATTCCTGGCAAGCCATAAAGCGTCTTTAAAACAGTTCATAAAGCGCTAGGCCTCCTGGACTGCCCCATAAATGTGAGTCTCACAAAATAATCCATAAAATACCGAATGGTATGAAAGGCAAATCATGGACACACTGTCTCTGTTCCAGGACATTCAACAGTGCCTGTGCAATGGGGCAGTCCCACAAGATATGCCGAGATGTTTCCCTGCTGACAAAGCACCAGGGGCAATGAACATATCTGTACAGGTTCCGGCCATGCATGAAATGTGATCTTATCTGGTGACTATACCCATCCAATCAGATTAATCCAACTAATAAGACAAACTCTACTAGATTTAGAATTCTACAGTCAGCAAACAGAGTAAGGGAGAGTTTAAAGATACTCAGTAGGGACAGTATGCAAATAACCCACTCCTAATCAGAGAACATACTTCTGGAGGTCACTACTTATGCCATTTATGTGGCAGTCATTTGAGTCAAATGCTTTATCCAATGGGTAATCAGAACACTGCAGAGACCATTGATGAGGCAGACTTCACACCAACAGACTGTTTAACCCTTGTTGGAGCTCATCAGTGCACAACCTGGATAAATTCAGAGGTATTTTTTCTGGGGAGCTGTCGTGACTCCAGAAATACTGGTTAAATATATGTCCTTTCTTACTGCTTTACAATCCCAGCAATCAGCTGGGAAAGTCAAACAGAACCAACTATTACTGACTACTCCCATTGTTTTAATAGTTTTGTACTAATTAGTGTGGGTATTCTAGTTATTTGTTCTTGGCTAACAATAAATTGTGTACTGTTAAAAAATAAAAGCCACAGCAACAATCTCTCAGGCTTACACCAAGAGGCTAAGTGACAGCCCGCATGATAGCGATTGCCTGTTGTCCTAAGTTTACTGCTGACAGCTGTCTCACTCCTTCCTTAGCTGTTGTTCAGTGTGATGATAACCTGCATCTCCCCCTAGTTTCCAGGTCGTCTGTACATTACTGAGTGTTCTATACAGTGCTGTATAATTCCACAGCACAATATAGTACGTTAATGTTGATGGCCGACTAACCTGTGAAGTAGCTGTGTATTCGGTGCTCACTCTCCTCTCCTTACAATGCACTCGACAGAAGATAACACATGAGAATATGTTAGTTACAACGGAGGCATTGTAATTGTTATGATGTAGGAAGGTGATTGTACAATTCCCTCAATGACTAAACTCGTGAAATGTCATCTAAGTCTACAGCCATTTACTTTTCCAACACACAAAGCAGACTTTTTGGTATATGATTATAGCGAAGGGGGGAAAAAAAGAATATTGCTTTAAAAATGTCACAACCATGGTGTACAAAACTATATATTGTTGGGTGTTGAAATGATCAGGACCTATAGTTACCAGCAGTCTTCACCAGCACCCACACCGCTAACCTTTATCCCTACGGTTCTGGAAGGCGGAGTAGGAAACTGATCCTTCGCTCTTATTCTGTTCTCTACACCAGGTTGGCAATGCCGCAGTGAACAACAGAATCTGTGACACTCTTCTGAATGACTACAACATCTATGTCCAGGCCATCAATTACCCAACCGTTCCCCGTGGAGAAGAGTTGCTGAGGTTGGCTCCCTCTCCACACCATGCTCCCAACATGATGAACTACTTTGTGGGTAAGCATTGGTTTACAGAGTCTTCAGCTGCAAAGACAACAAGTTGAGCTTTGGACAGTGATTGCATAGACACAAAAAGCGTATAAGTGGAAGGAAAGTATCTTCCAAGCTAGCTATGATTTCCTGTACAGTAACAAATATATGGATAACTGTTCTATTGTACTCTGCTCATTCACTTCATCTTGGCTTAATATTCAGCATAGCTGCCGCTAAAGTGTACCCATCGCCAACATACACTTGAGGCGGTCAGTCTATGGACTACAGAATGCAGTTTATTGAGGCACATGGTTCGGCAGACGATAAAGCTGCCTATAGTATATAGGTGACGATGGCCATTTAAGAAAACCAAATAAGGGTTATTGAGACAGGTATTTTAGCCATGGTTCCGACAGGGGAGTTAGCTCAAATCGCATGCTGTTTGAGATATCTTGAACGTCAGAAATTGATCAATAAAGTTATAAAAAAAGCTCAGCACTAATCAGCATTGGGCCAGTCCTCTAGGAACGGGAGGCTCGAACAAACGATTGGGATCACGCACTTAGAGAGTGAAAGCACTATGTTGAAAAGCACTGGACAACTCCTGGTACTCTTGGACTTTGGGTAAAAGAGTAATAAAGTACATAAGTCCCCATTAGTAATAAAGTTAAAATTACTCCTCCATTATTAATAAAATGCTTAGTAGTATTGGCATATAAAGAAAATTCTTAGATCATGGCGGTTGGTGTGTCACTAAATGGTTCTTTCGTCTATTGTGTTCATTTGAATATTTATTGTCTAGGCAGCAATGTCAAAGCATAAAACAAAAATAAAAAAATTGCTAATACCTATTTGATATATCAGCGGTATTCCAAAATGATCCATGCACATCAGATTTAAGATAATTTCATTGCATTCTTGTGGTAGAAAACGATATCTAACACATATATAAGGGGGGGGGGCAGCATTCTCCACATTGAGGACCAAGTAATTAGGTCAAATTCCTTCACATCATCTAGAGCTATCAGACCTGCGTTAAAGCCTACCTGGTCCAGGTGAACCAGAGAAGGAATAAGCCTCCAAGCCCATATGCCAAGATTTTAGTGAAAAATTTAAGGGAGACATTCAGCAGTGAAATGGGCTGGTAGCAACTGCAAGAATTAGGGTCATTGCCCACTTTGGGTATGACTATTATCTCTGTCCTGGTAGCCCTCTTAAATATGACTCCCTGTACTATTAAATTGAGTCCACTAATACAAGGAGTTTTGGAATTTCTTTTAGTAAGATGCAGGAAGGCCATCTGGGGGTAAATGTAACATCCAATTTATGCATGTCGCTGGAAATCGGCAACTTTGCAGTGACAATTTAAACTGGCGTTGGATTGTAAAGGCAAACTTGGCTTTACAAACCATCGCCGCTTTAAATTTTCTCTACAAAGTCACCGATTTCCAGCAACATGCATAAATCGGATGATGACACATTTACCCCCTGGTCTTTTTGGAGGTCCTTAATTGCTTGTGCATCCTTGTTGAGTCTAATTCTTTGTGAATCCATTATTATGCTCATGGAACAATATATTGTGGTAATTTGGAGTGTAGTGTGGTTGGATCCTGGCATTGGGAGGGAAGGTTATATAAGGTCACATAAAATTCCTGGAAAACCTTTCTCAATTTTGTTCGGATCAAAAGGTACGTGAGTTTTTGCTTCTTTGATTGAGAAGATTCTGTTGGGTTTGGAAGCTAACACTGCATTTGCTCTGTCACCCTGCTGGCAAAAACTTTTTTGAAACCAGTGAAGCATCTTTGGTCTTCTGGCTGGCAGTATATTGTTGAGATGCAATATACCCTGAGTGCAAGGAGTTTCTCATACAGCTAACACTTGAGGAAGAGATCATGTTTGCCAATGTTCATTTTATTGCACTTTGAGGCTGGTGATTCAAAGCCCTTGTTATTATTCTCAGCTTTGGCTAAACTTATTAAATGTCTGCTTATGGTCATCCCAAATTATTGGAAGGGGGAGTTTAGACATCATGTTAAGCAAAAAGAATTCATCAAGAGCACTCTCAGTTTCTGTAATTATTTATATTTTTACTAGAAGTGCCTTATTTAGTTTTCAGCAAAACTGAGCGAGGGGGGACGGGGTGATCCAGGTTCATAGTCACCATGACACGTTTAACGAGGATGAAATTGATGTGCTTGAGCAAATTCTGCGGAAAGAAGAAATGAGTGTAAGTTATTGGGGAAGTTACATCTTGTTTAGTAGTATTAGCTAGATGCCATAATTTTTTTATTAGATTTATTTTTATTTTACTGACAATATTTATTTATTTATTTATTTTTTGGGTGCTGTACCTAAAGTAGATCTTATTTTGTTTATATACAGTAGATTAATATTAAGATCATGAAATAACCCTGAAAAACCTCTATATAGAATATACAAGTGAGCAATGAGGTCATGAGGATAGCATGCATGCTATGAATTATAAATTCTGTTATCCTAGTCATTTGTGGGAGGAAAAGAGAGCACTCTGTCATTTAATTTATTACATTTGCTTGCAATAAAAGATGTTGGCTCCCAGTTTCTCCCAAGTTTGTCATTTTTATGGTAGTTTTTTTGAAGAAGCCAGCTTAATCTTTATGATTCAGTTTTCTGTATCAGCAGGGTTCTCAAGTACAAAATAGCGCATGGGAAGTTGCAGTGTCACAAGCTCATATACTCTCTATATGGTATTCTATTAACATGCTAAATAGCACAAACCCTTGCAAAACAGTTTTAAAGGCAAAAAGAAAATCTACAGACTAGTAAAACTATTTGACTTATAAGGGACTGGATCACACAGAACAACAGTGGCAAAATTGCCAGCCAAAATCCTGTTAGAGACTGGCAACAGTCCGTCAGAGTGTGGTGATGTGGAAGCAGTGGCGGAACTACCATTAATGCGGCAGGTGCAGTGCACTAGGACCCATGGAGATAATGAGGCCCGCTGCATGGTAGATGCAAAGGGTCGGGAGGTCCAGTTCCCTCCTCTCCACCTCCCTGCCCATATCTCACTAGTTCCGCATCTGTGTGGAAGCCAAACTGATTGACACAATATTGAATGTTTATGGTTAATATTGCATCAATTAAGCTATACAATATACTATAAGTGTCCACATCTGATGTGAATGCAATAAAGACCTCATATTAACTTCAGAAGGCTTTGAAAAAGATTTGCGTCATCAGTTGGGGACTTTTTCGTCCAGGATTCCAATAATCTACATCTCATCTGAATCACTCTCCCTCCAATGTTATCCAATGGTGGCCATTTAAGACAAGCTTTTACCGATTTTCTTTTTGGGGTTGAAGGTATAGAGAATCAGATGATTGTAGTTATGAAATCTTGAGCATGAAGTGAGTTATGAATACAATTTACAGCCTGACAAAAAGATGTAAACCATTTTCAGACATAGAAGATGAGATCGAACTGCAAATGAAAAATGGATTAGATATGGGAATAGGATTGCATTCACGTAAAACTGCTGTGAAAATAGTAGATTTTATTGCCAAGGAAATTAAAAAAGAAATATTTACTAAAATTACTGCAGAAGATAAGAAAATATGTTTGATTATTGATGAAGCTTCAACTATATCTTGCAAACCCTCAGAGACAAAATTAAGTAGGACTAGTTCTCTCTTCACTAAATATTTCTAAGGTACTTGAATTATGGGGTGGGAGGCCATTACATGGGATATATAATATTACTAGGCCCCCAGTTTGAGACTTCGCCAATACTCAGTACATCGGTCTCTGCTGAGTATGAATTTTTCACACACAAATAAAGTTGAGTATTGGGAAGCTGAACTGAGTGATCAGACAATAGCACGCCCCACAAATGTTGATGAAAAACCCATCTATATTATTTGAGTTCATTTAACTTAAAAGGTTAAAGGATATCATAAATTAGGTTATGTAATAGAAATAAGAGGGTGTTGTGAAAGTTCCTAAAGGTTATTGTTTGAATGTTATTCAAGCGGAGACTTGCCTTGGATAGATGGAAATACTAGGTAAGAGGAACTTTAATTGAAAAAAAATTGTATTGTAATGAATTATATTGTGCCTGATATCCTTTCAGACAATGTGTTATATATGTGGGTGTAGGGCATACAAATGTTTAACTTCGAGCTCCAGAGGTAAATGTTTTCTAAAGTAATTTCTGAACTTATAACTCTTTTCCATGATAATGCAACTGATATCCACCGACAGTGTGATGAATACTAAAAGAGACAAATATCACAAATGAAATGTACTACTGAGATCCTGCAATAATATTTTGAAAGAGTGAGATCGTTATGTGATAGTTTTGTGCACTATCAAAGCGTGGCCTGTGGAAGTTGAATATTGGATAAAGTAGGCTAAATTGATTAATATTGTTTTACCATGCGATTGCAATTAGCATACTACGGTTAATAACGCAATCGCACAGGTAAACAACACACACTTACATTCACACTTACATTTTGTAAATAGTACACATTAATTAATGTTTCAATCCATATTCATTTATTAGTAAATGTATTAGAGATTATTTATATATAGATAATACTACAGCAAAGGTAATTATAGTTCAGGTCCTCAGAAATGTGTGGAGTTTGGTCTCATATTAATCCACATTCTCCAAACTGAAATCCGGTGTCAACAGAGTAGCGATCACATCTAGCGATCACAAGTTATGATTGATATGAGATTAATACTCAAAAGCACTTTGTTTATGGGTCAGTTTAAACTGTTTTTTTCGGCGGGAAGACACATAGGCAACAGTTTGTGTAAGTTGCCCCCACCTTTGGAGAGATCAAATGAACTGATCTATGACCAGTAGTCTACTGGAACATTGTAAACCCTGGACCAAAAAAGAAAATTCTTAGTGTTATCTGTGAATATTAGTGACATCATCACTGTTTATGTTAACTGAAACTGTATATAAGCAACCCCTTGGCCCAGTATTAAATGATTTTGACTGTAGACTCCAGGACTGAATCTGGACCTGGGCCCAGGGTGCATGCGTATTGTATTCGGTTATGCTTTCCTGTATCATCATCATCATCATTTATTTATATAGCACCACTAATTCCGCAGTGCTGTACAGAGAACTCATTCACATCAGTCCCTGCCCCATTGGAGCTTAAAATCTAAATTCCCTAATATAGACACACACTCACACACAGACAGAGAGGGAGAGACTAGGGTCAATTTTGCTAGCAGCCAATTAATCTACTTGTATGTTTTTGGAGTTTGTAATGAAACCTGAGCACCAGGAGGAAACCCACAGAAACACGGGGAGAACATACAAACTCCACACAGTGAAGGCCATTGTCGGGACTTGAACTCATGACCCCAGCGCTGTGAGACAGAAGTGCTAGCCCTATAAATCAATGATAATAATTGTAGAAGTCCCCATATCCTCATGTTGTGTATTAGCTATATTATTTGTGCATGATAGAGCAGCATATGAGTTTTGCTATGTCACAGAAATCTCCCCCTTTCAGAGCTCACAGTAGTCCAGGCAGAATGTCTTCTGGGGGATCTCTGAGGCAGTTGTGGCTTCAAGGATATGGACATCCTACACATCTCAGCCTGCAGTTTAGCTATCTCCTCCAGCAATAATGAAAAATATTTACAGATTGGAGAGCATCTGCGTTTCCAGAATATCTCCCGCAAAACAAGAACATTACATCCACTGCACTGCACTAGTCCAAACATTGTATCAGATGTTAATGGTAGCATCAACATCTGTGCACCTGTTTCTGTATTCTAACTCATCTTATTTTGTTTGCTGATTCTGATTCTGTTGCAAGCTACTGCAATGAGCAAGCTCTAAAGAGTCTTCTGCCTATTTGTGATGGAATGGTGGAATATAAACAAGTAAACAGAGGTATAACATAGTTCTCACAAGTCCCATGGGGATAACCAAAGTTTTAAGCAAATGGGCCAATGTTGTATTCAATCAGGGTTTGGGACACATGGAAGAACACAGATATGGTATAAGTAATAAAAATGGAGTCTTCTCATATTAATGACATCACCTGAGTAACATGGACATGGTCTAGGTTGCTGCAGCTCTCCGAACTCAGGGATGAACGTGGTGTAAGCTCTAGAATTGCCAGGGTCAATAGCGCAGTGTTCTCCTGGACACCTGAAGCCATCTAAGATGATGTATGGTCATGAAGGTCTGACTTACTAACTAGATTGCTAAATTTCTCCAGTTAGGCCTGAGGCATCAATAATTCCAGCAGACATCTTTATTGTTCCTGCTACACCCCATTTCAAGCCAATTGGTCTAGAAGCAGTAGCTAGTTAGGTTGTATAGGGAACTCTGAAAGTCAACACGTGCCAGTCCCAATATTCAAACCATGCTCTCTCTATTAAAATTCTAACAAAAAATTTAATTACATTTACATTGCTGAGAAATGTAACTATAATTTGCCCATTATTACCTACGTATTTATTTCAAGATTTCTTAAATATCTTTTTTTATCTTACAGAACATTTAATCCTGGAGGGGAAGTCAGGTGGCAGGTGTGAGAGGGGGCGTGGTAACGTTTTTGCATCACCATGTCCCTTTCCCCTGCTGTGCAATGCCATGACAATTGTGCGGCCTGATGACGTGAATCGCATTATTAAATTCTGCCTCAATTAGGGATCCAGGAGACTGTCTGCTCTTCAGGGAGACCAGGAGGACTCCCCCGAAATTTGTGAGCTTTCCAGATATTCCGGGAGAGTTGGCGAGTATGTCTTAATTCTTATAAGGTCTCTCTCAAACATTACAGAATGATAGAAACTGTTGTGGATCACCCAGAAAAGCTTTAGGGCAACAGGGTTTTTTAAATGTTCTCTTGAACTGAAGTACCTTTATATTGCCACTTTTAAATTGCGATTTGTATGTGCAGGGTAGATGTGCTTTATAGCCTTGTTCACTTATCATTAGAAGTCAATGTTTTCACAGGATTTGAGAACATATTAAAAACAAGTTTGGTTTAGTTATCCTTTGTGTTTTAGTTATTCTTTAATTAAAAACAATTTGTCACACTTCACTTTACCAATGTTCTTTACTCTACTCTAAATGTATTCAAAAAAAAGTTACATCATCAATGACTAACACCTGCATAGTAAGAGAAAGTTGCACTGCATTGGCCATTGACACTGGTAAGAAGGGATGTGCCTGTCTACGATTGTGCCTGAGGCAGCAAGTGAAATGGTGCCCATCTCATCCCATATATAAAATACTTTAAACATTTGTATATGAGTAATGATCACTTTAAAAGCAAATATTGTATTTTTTAAACATTAAGAGATTTAAAAATGAGATGACTACCACTAATTTAAACATCTGCATCATGAAAATTATCATTTTTAAATTAATTACCTTACCTTACCTTAATTAATTTTGCTGTCTCCTTGGGTTCCCTCTCATAGACACACCCCTGCTGGTTAGCTGAAATTGGAAGACTTGATAGAGAGGCTTAACTAAAAATTATAAACTGGTTCTTGTAGTTTTAACAATGAAAGATTATTTCTGATTTTTTACTTTACTGTCTTACAATAGATGGAAGGAATAACCTGTTGGTAACACAACCCAACGTCCACAAAGCTGCAGCTGGAGAGTCAATGACCATCACCTGCTCCTTTGTGACTAGTTATCTCTCTTACACTGTGAGATGGACTTTAGGCTGTGATAATAGAGTGTTTCTCAGTGATCAACCATATTACAGAAACAGAATTCGTGTATCCTCTCTGGAATCTAACCAGACAAAGCATGGCTTGGGAATGTCAGAGGTGTGGACTATTATCACTATTTCCAACCTGACAGAGAACGACTCAGGAACGTTCTGTTGTCATGTGGAGCTTGCTCGAGGGGAGAAGGGAACTGGAAATGGAACCCGACTGGAAGTGACTCCGACTTCATGTGCTGCAGGTATTGTATTAGTAGTTAGTATTTTATAACCAAAACAGGGATATAGAAATAGCTTCTATAATGTCCTTCCATTTTACTATTGACCACCTAGGGGTAAATGTATCAAGCTCAGAGTTTTCCAGCGGATTTGAAAAGTGGAGATGTTGTCTATAGCAACCAATCAGATTCTAGCTGTCATTCTGTAGAATGTACTAAATAAATGATAGCTAGAATCTGATTGGTTTTTCAAACCCGCCAAAAAACTCTAAGCTTGATACATTCACCCCCTAATAATTACATCCATTTTACTTCATTGCTTCCTCCACATTCTTTTACTTCTACTGGATTTTACTTCTCAAAAGTCACCTAGAATGAGACATAACCGGCCACATTTATACATGTATGAAGAAATTGTCAATATTATATTTAATGTTGAAAAAAATATTAATTCTGAACTAACCAATGAAGTTCACATATACATCCTGGATATCTTTGTCTATATTTTTATGTTTATATTTTTATATTTTCTCTGTTTTACTTACAGACCCAAGTCGAGATAAGGAACTGTTTATTCGCTATGCCGTTGTAGGGATTGAAACTTGTCTTATAATGATCCTGTTTGCAATGGTTATTAAGTATCGCCACCAAGGTGCGTATCTGTCTCTGGATTTAGTTTGAACCTTAGTAGTCGTGTGAAGACCACCTAATAAGACATTGACTGACCTCTGTTCTATGCTATGGGTGTTAACTGGATTTCCAGTTTCACTCAAAACTCTATAGATTAAGTTCTGTAAATGATATTAGTTAAATAACAAATTAGTAATTTTTTTTGGACCCATCAATTGGTAATACTGCAATATAAATTGTCTTCATTCACTTTGAAACCAGCCACACAAGACCATCATCGTCTGTTTATAATTTTCAAGTTTTAAACTCTAAAACATGCAGCAGTATTGCCAGTGATATTAGAGATTGGCCTGATATAGCTGCAAATGTGGATTTAAAGCTGAAATACCACCTAATATCTAAATGTCCTCCATTTCTGTAACATTAAACTGTCAACACTTTAAGGATTACCTCTTTAAAATGTGGAGAGGAGGGGTTGAGCAGGATGGCCAATCAGAAGCCGCAATCTCTATAATTGCGAGATTTTTATTGAGTTCTATTTTTAAAAAAACATGGTGGCCGATAATGATCTAATATACAGTATATCTAATATAAAATTAATAAACACACGTTGAGTGCATTATTTATTTATAAATGTCCAGGAACCAGCGTAAAATTTTATGCTCATTGTCGAATTTATTTCTCTCTCAGGATTTATTTCTGATTATATTGAAATACGTAATACAATCGTCATCATCATCATCATTTATTTATATAGCGCCACTAATTCCACAGCGCTGTACAGAGAACTCATTCACATCAGTCCCTGCCCCATTGGAGCTTACAATCTAAATCCCCTAACATACACACACACAACACACAGACAGAGAGACTAGGGTCAATTTTGATAGCAACCAATTAACCTACTAGAATGTTTTTGGAGTGTGGGAGGAGGAAACCCACGCTAACACGAGGAGAACATACAAATTCCACACAGATAAGGCCATGGTCGGGGATTGAACTCATGACCCCAGTGCTGAGTGGCAGAAGTGCTAACCACTAAGTCACCGATACGTGATACAATGAAGCTCCTGCAATTGCGTACCCACAGTTTAACTTTTCTAACATTCTAGAACCTTTTTCTGCATTCCCCTGTGAGTCCAATACGTTTCTATGGAATTATTTATTGCAGATTGCAATGTGCACCACAAAGGATAGATGTCCTTAGAGCCCATTTCAGCTCTGAAATCACAGTAACTGCAAACCCTGACCTCTATAAAGTGGATCAACTTGTCGTTCCCGAATCTTCAACCTGTTCCTGGATGGCTGCTTACAAAGCCAGAGATGATAGGCTAATTACTGCATCTGCCACACACTTTGTCCAAATAGGAATGCTCGGCTGGTGGCTCAATCTGTGTGTACATATATAGGTTTAATGCACTTTCCCACAAGCATTTTCAGTCTGGTGAAAAGTCTTCTATAGAATTTTATTTCTGAGATAGTTGATATAGTTGACATAGAATAAATAGACCTTTCTAACATCAAACATTTTATAAGTATATTTGCAGAAGTCATTCTACATTAACAGGAAACCTCCCAATTTAAGATGGGTAAACACTACAGATTTTTAATCCAATTATTGTACCAGTTACACAATAAACAACTGTTAGGTCTGATAACGCATTAGTGTGTACGCTCCCACGATCATGTTTTGTAGTATCAAAGTACATCGTGACGTTTGATTCGATTTTATAAACTGACTAAAAATCACTATCAATGATGAAACAATGTCGGCAAATGTGGAAGTGTGTACTCACTCACAACCAGCAGTTGTGATAGATCTCTATAGAGTTTACAGAGTCGTGATTTTTTCAGCAGACGGTTATGTCAGATGAAGAGGATGGATCTGAAAATAAATCGTTTATAGTGTGTACACATGAATCTTCATGCTCATCGGGACTTTCAGTCGTTGGTAAAATCGTTACAGATATTGCATTGGGAGAAATTTGCTGTACTGTGCACCCAGTTTTCAATGTTTCTGAGTCCATGATGACAACATTTGGAATGTATATGACCATTTAAAAACATTTTTTGTATCATTGTATCAAGAGAGAAATGATGGCAATCCATGAAGCAACAGCTTCAATTCCATTTTCTTACAATGGACAATCCATTGTTTATTAATCCAGATAAAATTCCAATTTCCTTATCTCATCGCATTTATTACTCACATATATAGTGGGAAACTGTATTTGTATAATACTGTGCTTCTTCTCAGCAATCTATTACAGCCCTTACATAATACTTTTGATTTGTGTCTCTCTGACATTACAGGACAATGAGGAAACAATGGAACCTGAATTTGGAGTTCTCTGCGCAGAGACGAGTCAGTCTCAACATCCAATGGATAGAGAACAGAATCACCTACGCACCCTACCAGATGCAACAATCAGCACATGTGCTTTAATGCTTTTTTGTTTAATAAAGGAATATAAACATTTAAAATATAATTGACCAAAGTACTTAGTACCGAATACGCATGTCTCAAATACTATTCTTGTTACCTGTAAATATTCTACGTATGAACTACTGCAATTGGGTTTATACTTATCTGATTCTTGTATATTATGTCTTATCAATTTATCAAAATTATAATAAAGATACACGGAATTATGGCTATAATAAAATTGTGGTCAAAATAAAACAGAAAAATCTTCTACCTGTGCAGTAACTTAGATGTTAGTGCTATCAAATGTTCCATAGAAATAGGTACATGCTTTCTAAATGTTGCACAATACTCCAGGGATTATGGGCCAGGTTTCTCTATGATATTACGGGTAGGTCATACTAATAGCCATGTCCTAGCCTACAGAGAGCCAGAGGAGGCAGCTGCCTAAGGAGCACCTGCTTCTACCATGTACACTGGTATAACATGCTCCTTCGCTCTAAGCTGTTTCCACCTCTTCCATTGTTTAAGATCTCACACTCAAGGATAGTCTGAGCACCCTAATCAGCTATGTTTCCTCCCCTGTAATGAACACTCAAAGCCAATCAGTGTTCAGTACTGGACATGAAACTCAGTCTGTTTTATTGTTAACAGGAGTTTTCTGTCCTATGTTGAACTGTGATTGTATTTTATAGTTCAATACAGGAGAGCAAATTGTGCTACTATCAGCCAATGGGCTGGTAACAACTCTGTAATCCAACAGGCTCACTTGTCAGTACAGGCTTAATGTTTGGATCTGCCACAGGACCCATTCCTTGACCCAATAGTTTGTTTCACAGTTATTGAAAGACTCTGCCCCCCTTAAAAGTTTGTATCTTCTTGGGACTGCTGAGTTGGACGTATACACAGTTGCATAGTGTAAAATCTGCAAATTATATAATCCACAAATTTGTTTTCTGCATGCCCATAAAACAAGCTGAACAGCGAGTATGAAGATATTCTCCCACGTGACACTGTCTGTGACTGGAGAGATGGGACAGGGAAGGGAAGGGGTGGTCTAAGTACAGATAGGGTGCGTTTACTTAATTGGAGTTGCAGACCTACAATAAGACACACATATCTGTCAGTAGCCATATCAATCATGGTTGCCTGAGTGCAGGTGCAAATACACAGCAACACTAGCTAGCCAATTCTGATTGGCTGATTGCGGATTCATGTTCTTTATTGATTGTACATATATTTAATGATTTATTTCTTTTTTATTAGTATATGTTGCATATCTGTGAAATTGAGTTTCTTTTTAACACGTCTTGCATCTGTGTTTTTTGTGCAGAAATGTGTTAAAACTCAGCATCAGTCCCCATAGTTTCAGTATCTGTTCCTGTTATTTAGTACTGACCCTGGCTTGTTAGATTACCTACACTGGGTTCAGAATCTCCCGACTGGCTGATTTTGCACTAACTTCTAACTTTGGCTGTCACTAATCTCCATCTTTCACACTGCAGCTACAAGTTATGTGTGTTGCTCCTTAAAACCAGCTACAATTTATATTCTCCAGCTGCTTGTCAATGACTTTGCATTCATTTTCTTCAGTGTGCTTTTCCCTCACCGTATTAATTAAATATTACTACAATTTGTAAGTGCTGCTTCTGGGTGCCTCACACAAATCCTAAATACAAAACAAAACCAACCAAATAAAATCACAAATGCATACATTTAGGGGTAAATATAAGAGTAAACTGTGAAATTCTTTCCTAGTAGGATACCTGTAAAGGGCAGGGGTCCAGAGACCGGCATACACTTTACCCACGGCTTTAGTGTGTCAAGGTGCAGGAACAGGAAAAACAGCAACACAGGAGTGAAGAGTGTTAGATATATACAAGTAGACGTTACCCAGAGATGAGGGTAGAATAGAGTGAGCTATCAGACTACACTTCTTTATCTTATATTCACAAAGAAGAGGTAGAGAGTAGAAGACGTGTATATTAGGGGCACTCTATGATTGTTTATTTATATAAAACATACATTTTAATGGTTCATTTAAAACGATAATGAAGTCCCAAATTAGTACCTTAGTACCACTAGTAGCGAAATAAAAACAAAATAATAAACAAAATAAATTTGTTAAAAAGGCAGAACCAACTGCCTAGCCTCGCTGTGTGATGTGTATTACAATTCCCTTAATTATATTATATCTGGGTAATATCGATCGTCATGCTGTCCAGGTGTCTGGCATAATAAGCAGTTTAACCAAATCAGTATAGGCACTATTCAAAGTGCAAGAGAGATAAGCTATATCATTACAGACAAATCCTATTTGCATATATAGTGTTATAAATCTAGTTCAGATGGATTATTTCCTTTCAATACTTTATTGATAGAGGGAGAGACAATTTGATAAAGTTGAATATATAACATTTAGGATCAAATCAAGACCATTATGTTTTCTTTTATAAAGTGAATAGATCTAGATATCCCAATATAGTAGCAGTTGGTAGCGCGATTATATTAAATCCCGTTTTACACCACTGTGATCTTATTTATCACAGAGAACACCAAATTAGCTACCTTTCAGTATCACTCCCTAATGAGATTGATATGGTATCCCTCTTTGAACTATAAACACTTCCTAACAGATTGGTTGTGATCACATTCCCCTCTTATACAGAGTTGTAGGGTAAGGTGAGCATATAGTGCAGGCCACCTCTGTTATATTGTAGCCCCTTAATATATTATAGCATATCTCCCTAGTTTATACACACAACGGCAGCATGAGTCACACATGTAAGCAGCACAGCGAGGCGGACGCCGACGCGCGTTTCGCTTACTCGCTTTAACAAGGCAAGCCGAGGAGAGGATTAGACATTTCTCTTATAGGGCAAAGATGTCACATGGTGGATACATCACTATGGATAAACCAATCAGGGTTCGTATATATCGGAGGCCCGGTTTTTGACAGACAGTTGCTATAACCAATCGATACTCGGCATGGAGGAACCATTCCTTAAGTCTATATTATCTATGACTCGTTGTTGGTACATATATTGTATATAGAGACATCTGGAATATAACTGGAGTGACAATGTCTCGGCTATTATTACATCCTATATAAGGGAAAAACGGGAGAAGGACGAAGAGAGATTCATACTGGATTTATTTGATTCATACCCATATTCATTGAAACATACACAGCTTTCATTATAATGGAAACGTTCATTATTGTAAGTGGATACAAATTAATTGTAGTGATGTTGTATTTCCAATAAGGTGAGTGTAATCAATTAGTGAATGACTAAATTGTCTAAAAATAAATATATTCTGTGATACTCTCTCATGTCTCGTTATTTCTGACATCTGTCTATTATGATATGTACAGCTATAAACACTTTATAAAGACAAAAAAAAAAGGGGAAGGTGAAAAAAAGAGGAGGTGAAAAAAAGGGGGAGGAAAGGAGGGGGAGTGTGATAGCTCAAGTAAGGGGGGGGTAAATGTGTTAGGAGATGTTGCATATAGCAGCATCATTAATATAAAGAAGACATACATCATAAGATAGATGTATGATAAAGGTGAAGTGAGATTAATTCCATTAAGTCACCATGCCTAATTTATCAGTATAGGGTGTTAAGATATGAATTTATTGTGTTGCAAATTAATGGGGTACTTGGCCTACTTATTACATTTAGATAAATGCCATATAGTTTGTTTTATCATTAAGGCCATGTGGTTCAAGACTATTCATCAGAAAAATAAGTCTAGATTCTCTCTTCAATAATTCCTGCTGTAAATTGCCACCCCTAATTCCCAAAGATACTTGTTCCATGATAAAAGCCTGGAGTGTATCCGGATTATTCTCATGGAATAATAAAAAATGCTTAGCCACTGTAGTAAGAGTTTTAAATCTATCCCTATCTTTTGGGGCATTTTTTATATTGTTGACATGCTCCAATAAGCGTCTTTTAAAAGGTCTAGTCGTCATGCCAATATATTTGAGATCACATGGGCATGTCAAACAATAAATTACCCCAATAGAATTACAGTTGACAAATTGTTCAATTTTCCAGATTTTTGAATATCTATCCATATATTCTTGTTTTTGAATAGTATATTTACATGCTTTACATCTGCCACATTTGTAAAAGCCTATCGTAGAATTTCCCAATTTCTTTCTTTTTATAAAATGACTATGAACAAAACGGTCTCTCAGATTACGTGCTCTCCGCCATGTTATTGCAATTTTGTCATCAAGATTTTTTCTGAGGTCATGATCCAGTAATAGCACATGCCAATGCCTTTGAAAGATATTAAGTATATTCTTCCATTCTGGACAGAAAGTACCTATCATCCTTGTTTTCTCTTTCAAAATAGGTTTAGATGTTGGAAATATTAAAGAATCTCTGTCTTTATGGTTTGCTTCCTGAGAGGCCCTCTGTATGCTTTTCTTACTATAGCCCCTTTGTACCAATCTTTCTTTTAGTTCTTTGGATCTTTTTTGAAAAGTGGTCATACTGGAACAGTTCCGTCTTGTTCGAAGGAATTCTCCTTTCGGAACTCCTTTTATTACTGGTGGGAAATGAGCACTTGTAGAATGTAATAAACTGTTAGTAGCAGTTGATTTTCTAAACATATCTGTTTCCAATTTTCCTTCAGAATTGATAAGAATTTCAAGATCAAGGAAATTAATCGTTTTTAGCTGAATATCAGATGTTAATATCAGATTCAAATTATTATTATTAAGGTGTTTAGTAAATTCCTGGAATAGGGTTTCCTCCCCTTCCCATAATAATAATACGTCATCTATATATCTGAACCATATTAAAATATGGTCAGTATATACTTCATTTTGATCATTAAAAACCATTTCCTTTTCCCACCAGCCAAGGTATAAATTTGCATAAGTTGGCGCACACGCTGTGCCCATTGCTGTCCCACGGATTTGTAAGTAGTATTTATCATCAAATACAAAATAATTATTTGTGAGCACAAATTCCAAAAGAGAGATCAGGAAGTCGTGGAAATCACTCTTACTGTCCATGTCCAAAAAATATTGGACTGCTCTTATACCCTGATGATGAGGTATATTGGTATAGAGTGACTCCACATCATATGATGCTAGTTTTACTTCCTGATTAACTGTGATGTCACTTATTTTAGCTAGGACATCCAGCGTGTCCCTGGTGTATGAGGGTAGACTTATGACATATTTACGAAGATGTTGGTCCACATATTTGCTAGCATTCTCCGTCAAACTGCCTATTCCCGACACAATAGGCCT
Organism: Mixophyes fleayi; assembly: GCF_038048845.1. Taxonomy (NCBI): domain Eukaryota; kingdom Metazoa; phylum Chordata; class Amphibia; order Anura; family Limnodynastidae; genus Mixophyes; species Mixophyes fleayi. The sequence continues at coordinate 44,128 of NW_027448388.1, forward strand.
GCCCGGGGGGTCAGTTATAGATTTGTGGACTTTTGGTAGGGCATAGAAAGTCGGAATCTTAGGATCGCTTACATGTAAAAATTCATAATCTGATTTAGATATTATATTGTGTCCCAGGGCATTTTTAATCAAGTTGTTATATTTTATTAAAAGATTAGCTGTGGGATTAAATATCAGCCTTTTGTAGCATTCCGTGTTGTTTAATTGTCTATAAACTTCTGTTGTGTATTTGGATATAGGCCACAAGACGATATTTCCACCCTTATCTGAAGGTTTTATCACTGTGTCATCCCATTCCCCAATATCTTTAATGGCTTGGTATTCTTGTTTAGATAAATTCTTATTAAGTTTCCTTAATTTTGATTGATTAAGTAACTCATCTAGGTCCTTAGACACCAGATCACGATAAATTCTAGCTTGTGGGCAGATTGATAAATCTGGAAGAAAAGTAGATTTTTTCCTAAGTTTAGTTTGTTCCCAGACTCTTGTATTCATATTTAAATCTTGTATTACATTTGTATCTAATTCCTCAAGAGTTGCCAACGCCTGTCTTTCCTCATCAGATAGAAATGCCAATTCCATAACCTGTATGGCGTCCTTGTTGGTCTCACTTGTTGTTCTAGAATCACATATGGTAGTTTTGTTGGAATAAAATTTTTTTAAAAGTATTTTTCTAATGAATAGATTTAAATCTTTTTCCCATTCGAACCGGTTAAAGGATTGAGTAGGTGAGAATGATAAACCATGACCTAGAACCTTGAGATGTATTGGTTCTAGTTGTCTTTCTGTCAAGTTGATAACTTTGAGTGATGTATCTAATATATCTAGCGTCTGTAATTCCTTCTGTAATTTTGGTGACCCTCCTGTCCCTCCATCTGTTTCCTCTTTTTCCGATCTCTTAGTCTTACGCCTCCCCCTTCGTATCTGTTTGATTCTGTTAATCCTCCTCCTTCCATATTCCTGGGGTCTCTCTCTAAAAAAGGCCTAGTATGATGAGGATGATCTCTTTGATTAATGGAGGCATCTGATAGTTCACTCATTGAGGATTCTATCCCTGAATTGCCGAAGGAACCATATGACTTATTAAATTTAGGCCTATCCCATTTGAATATTTGATTAGTGGAATAATCATTTTTATCCCGTGCAAATTTTCGACGTTTTTTGTCCACTATTATTTTTTCAAAATCATCCAATTCTGTTTTGAATTTACTATAGGCTTTTTGAAAAGACTCCAAGTTATCAAATTGTTTCAAATTCTCTCCAATCTTAGTGATTTCCCCTGTAAATTGTTCCAATAGAAGACTGTCATGTTTCATCAATACATGTATAAGTTCATTGGAACATCTGCTTAGGATGGTTTCCCATTCTTTCTTGAGTTCATTAGTTGCCAATTCAAAGGCTGGGTAGATTTTTGGCCTTAGGCCTCTCGGTATCATGTTTTGCTTTAGATAATTTTCAAACATGGTTTTATTCCAAAATGTTTTTGTTTGTTTATACATTACATGTTTTAATTCTGCGAGATGGCCCGGCCAATTGTTACCCAGCGTATCAGATGAGATAATCCCACCCTCAAATTCCAAATTGGATTCCCGTATCCATTTTTCTTGTCTATTTATAAGTTCTTGACCAATACTAAAGGACGCCATATTGAGATAAATGTCTAAAATGTAGAAATCTTGGGACAAAAATTATTTTCCATATAATAACTTCCAAATGGGTTTATTTATCTGTGCTGTCTGGTGAAGAAGAAAATAGTGGTGAAGAAATTCACCCTATTATAAACATTCAGAAGGAGATATACCGACGCACCAGATAATCATATACCCAGTCTATTATTGTAATATTTATTATCATATGGCTGGGTTGGTGCACCCTACACACGTTGGACTAATATTCACAAAGAAGAGGTAGAGAGTAGAAGACGTGTATATTAGGGGCACTCTATGATTGTTTATTTATATAAAACATACATTTTAATGGTTCATTTAAAACGATAATGAAGTCCCAAATTAGTACCTTAGTACCACTAGTAGCGAAATAAAAACAAAATAATAAACAAAATAAATTTGTTAAAAAGGCAGAACCAACTGCCTAGCCTCGCTGTGTGATGTGTATTACAATTCCCTTAATTATATTATATCTGGGTAATATCGATCGTCATGCTGTCCAGGTGTCTGGCATAATAAGCAGTTTAACCAAATCAGTATAGGCACTATTCAAAGTGGTACTAAGGTACTAATTTGGGACTTCATTATCGTTTTAAATGAACCATTAAAATGTATGTTTTATATAAATAAACAATCATAGAGTGCCCCTAATATACACGTCTTCTACTCTCTACCTCTTCTTTGTGAATATTAGTCCAACGTGTGTAGGGTGCACCAACCCAGCCATATGATAATAAATATTACAATAATAGACTGGGTATATGATTATCTGGTGCGTCGGTATATCTCCTTCTGAATGTTTATAATAGGGTGAATTTCTTCACCACTATTTTCTTCTTCACCAGACAGCACAGATAAATAAACCCATTTGGAAGTTATTATATGGAAAATAATTTTTGTCCCAAGATTTCTACATTTTAGACATTTATCTCAATATGGCGTCCTTTAGTATTGGTCAAGAACTTATAAATAGACAAGAAAAATGGATACGGGAATCCAATTTGGAATTTGAGGGTGGGATTATCTCATCTGATACGCTGGGTAACAATTGGCCGGGCCATCTCGCAGAATTAAAACATGTAATGTATAAACAAACAAAAACATTTTGGAATAAAACCATGTTTGAAAATTATCTAAAGCAAAACATGATACCGAGAGGCCTAAGGCCAAAAATCTACCCAGCCTTTGAATTGGCAACTAATGAACTCAAGAAAGAATGGGAAACCATCCTAAGCAGATGTTCCAATGAACTTATACATGTATTGATGAAACATGACAGTCTTCTATTGGAACAATTTACAGGGGAAATCACTAAGATTGGAGAGAATTTGAAACAATTTGATAACTTGGAGTCTTTTCAAAAAGCCTATAGTAAATTCAAAACAGAATTGGATGATTTTGAAAAAATAATAGTGGACAAAAAACGTCGAAAATTTGCACGGGATAAAAATGATTATTCCACTAATCAAATATTCAAATGGGATAGGCCTAAATTTAATAAGTCATATGGTTCCTTCGGCAATTCAGGGATAGAATCCTCAATGAGTGAACTATCAGATGCCTCCATTAATCAAAGAGATCATCCTCATCATACTAGGCCTTTTTTAGAGAGAGACCCCAGGAATATGGAAGGAGGAGGATTAACAGAATCAAACAGATACGAAGGGGGAGGCGTAAGACTAAGAGATCGGAAAAAGAGGAAACAGATGGAGGGACAGGAGGGTCACCAAAATTACAGAAGGAATTACAGACGCTAGATATATTAGATACATCACTCAAAGTTATCAACTTGACAGAAAGACAACTAGAACCAATACATCTCAAGGTTCTAGGTCATGGTTTATCATTCTCACCTACTCAATCCTTTAACCGGTTCGAATGGGAAAAAGATTTAAATCTATTCATTAGAAAAATACTTTTAAAAAAATTTTATTCCAACAAAACTACCATATGTGATTCTAGAACAACAAGTGAGACCAACAAGGACGCCATACAGGTTATGGAATTGGCATTTCTATCTGATGAGGAAAGACAGGCGTTGGCAACTCTTGAGGAATTAGATACAAATGTAATACAAGATTTGAATATGAATACAAGAGTCTGGGAACAAACTAAACTTAGGAAAAAATCTACTTTTCTTCCAGATTTATCAATCTGCCCACAAGCTAGAATTTATCGTGATCTGGTGTCTAAGGACCTAGATGAGTTACTTAATCAATCAAAATTAAGGAAACTTAATAAGAATTTATCTAAACAAGAATACCAAGCCATTAAAGATATTGGGGAATGGGATGACACGGTGATAAAACCTTCAGATAAGGGTGGAAATATCGTCTTGTGGCCTATATCCAAATACACAACAGAAGTTTATAGACATTAAACAACACGGAATGCTACAAAAGGCTGATATTTAATCCCACAGCTAATCTTTTAATAAAATATAACAACTTGATTAAAAATGCCCTGGGACACAATATAATATCTAAATCAGATTATGAATTTTTACATGTAAGCGATCCTAAGATTCCGACTTTCTATGCCCTACCAAAAGTCCACAAATCTATAACTGACCCCCCGGGCAGGCCTATTGTGTCGGGAATAGGCAGTTTGACGGAGAATGCTAGCAAATATGTGGACCAACATCTTCGTAAATATGTCATAAGTCTACCCTCATACACCAGGGACACGCTGGATGTCCTAGCTAAAATAAGTGACATCACAGTTAATCAGGAAGTAAAACTAGCATCATATGATGTGGAGTCACTCTATACCAATATACCTCATCATCAGGGTATAAGAGCAGTCCAATATTTTTTGGACATGGACAGTAAGAGTGATTTCCACGACTTCCTGATCTCTCTTTTGGAATTTGTGCTCACAAATAATTATTTTGTATTTGATGATAAATACTACTTACAAATCCGTGGGACAGCAATGGGAACAGCGTGTGCGCCAACTTATGCAAATTTATACCTTGGCTGGTGGGAAAAGGAAATGGTTTTTAATGATCAAAATGAAGTATATACTGACCATATTTTAATATGGTTCAGATATATAGATGACGTATTATTATTATGGGAAGGGGAGGAAACCCTATTCCAGGAATTTACTAAACACCTTAATAATAATAATTTGAATCTGATATTAACATCTGATATTCAGCTAAAAACGATTAATTTCCTTGATCTTGAAATTCTTATCAATTCTGAAGGAAAATTGGAAACAGATATGTTTAGAAAATCAACTGCTACTAACAGTTTATTACATTCTACAAGTGCTCATTTCCCACCAGTAATAAAAGGAGTTCCGAAAGGAGAATTCCTTCGAACAAGACGGAACTGTTCCAGTATGACCACTTTTCAAAAAAGATCCAAAGAACTAAAAGAAAGATTGGTACAAAGGGGCTATAGTAAGAAAAGCATACAGAGGGCCTCTCAGGAAGCAAACCATAAAGACAGAGATTCTTTAATATTTCCAACATCTAAACCTATTTTGAAAGAGAAAACAAGGATGATAGGTACTTTCTGTCCAGAATGGAAGAATATACTTAATATCTTTCAAAGGCATTGGCATGTGCTATTACTGGATCATGACCTCAGAAAAAATCTTTATGACAAAATTGCAATAACATGGCGGAGAGCACGTAATCTGAGAGACCGTTTTGTTCATAGTCATTTTATAAAAAGAAAGAAATTGGGAAATTCTACGATAGGCTTTTACAAATGTGGCAGATGTAAAGCATGTAAATATACTATTCAAAAACAAGAATATATGGATAGATATTCAAAAATCTGGAAAATTGAACAATTTGTCAACTGTAATTCTATTGGGGTAATTTATTGTTTGACATGCCCATGTGATCTCAAATATATTGGCATGACGACTAGACCTTTTAAAAGACGCTTATTGGAGCATGTCAACAATATAAAAAATGCCCCAAAAGATAGGGATAGATTTAAAACTCTTACTACAGTGGCTAAGCATTTTTTATTATTCCATGAGAATAATCCGGATACACTCCAGGCTTTTATCATGGAACAAGTATCTTTGGGAATTAGGGGTGGCAATTTACAGCAGGAATTATTGAAGAGAGAATCTAGACTTATTTTTCTGATGAATAGTCTTGAACCACATGGCCTTAATGATAAAACAAACTATATGGCATTTATCTAAATGTAATAAGTAGGCCAAGTACCCCATTAATTTGCAACACAATAAATTCATATCTTAACACCCTATACTGATAAATTAGGCATGGTGACTTAATGGAATTAATCTCACTTCACCTTTATCATACATCTATCTTATGATGTATGTCTTCTTTATATTAATGATGCTGCTATATGCAACATCTCCTAACACATTTACCCCCCCCTTACTTGAGCTATCACACTCCCCCTCCTTTCCTCCCCCTTTTTTTCACCTCCTCTTTTTTTCACCTTCCCCTTTTTTTTTTGTCTTTATAAAGTGTTTATAGCTGTACATATCATAATAGACAGATGTCAGAAATAACGAGACATGAGAGAGTATCACAGAATATATTTATTTTTAGACAATTTAGTCATTTACTAATTGATTACACTCACCTTATTGGAAATACAACATCACTACAATTAATTTGTATCCACTTACAATAATGAACGTTTCCATTATAATGAAAGCTGTGTATGTTTCAATGAATATGGGTATGAATCAAATAAATCCAGTATGAATCTCTCTTCGTCCTTCTCCCGTTTTTCCCTTATATAGGATGTAATAATAGCCGAGACATTGTCACTCCAGTTATATTCCAGATGTCTCTATATACAATATATGTACCAACAACGAGTCATAGATAATATAGACTTAAGGAATGGTTCCTCCATGCCGAGTATCGATTGGTTATAGCAACTGTCTGTCAAAAACCGGGCCTCCGATATATACGAACCCTGATTGGTTTATCCATAGTGATGTATCCACCATGTGACATCTTTGCCCTATAAGAGAAATGTCTAATCCTCTCCTCGGCTTGCCTTGTTAAAGCGAGTAAGCGAAACGCGCGTCGGCGTCCGCCTCGCTGTGCTGCTTACATGTGTGACTCATGCTGCCGTTGTGTGTATAAACTAGGGAGATATGCTATAATATATTAAGGGGCTACAATATAACAGAGGTGGCCTGCACTATATGCTCACCTTACCCTACAACTCTGTATAAGAGGGGAATGTGATCACAACCAATCTGTTAGGAAGTGTTTATAGTTCAAAGAGGGATACCATATCAATCTCATTAGGGAGTGATACTGAAAGGTAGCTAATTTGGTGTTCTCTGTGATAAATAAGATCACAGTGGTGTAAAACGGGATTTAATATAATCGCGCTACCAACTGCTACTATATTGGGATATCTAGATCTATTCACTTTATAAAAGAAAACATAATGGTCTTGATTTGATCCTAAATGTTATATATTCAACTTTATCAAATTGTCTCTCCCTCTATCAATAAAGTATTGAAAGGAAATAATCCATCTGAACTAGATTTATAACACTATATATGCAAATAGGATTTGTCTGTAATGATATAGCTTATCTCTCTTGCACTTTGAATAGTGCCTATACTGATTTGGTTAAACTGCTTATTATGCCAGACACCTGGACAGCATGACGATCGATATTACCCAGATATAATATAATTAAGGGAATTGTAATACACATCACACAGCGAGGCTAGGCAGTTGGTTCTGCCTTTTTAACAAATTTATTTTGTTTATTATTTTGTTTTTATTTCGCTACTAGTGGTACTAAGGTACTAATTTGGGACTTCATTATCGTTTTAAATGAACCATTAAAATGTATGTTTTATATAAATAAACAATCATAGAGTGCCCCTAATATACACGTCTTCTACTCTCTACCTCTTCTTTGTGAATATTAGTCCAACGTGTGTAGGGTGCACCAACCCAGCCATATGATAATAAATATTACAATAATAGACTGGGTATATGATTATCTGGTGCGTCGGTATATCTCCTTCTACTTCTTTATCTTAGTAGGTGACTTTACACTGAGCCTGTTTGGTCTTATAAAGAGTATACACTGGGCCAGTGTGAGAAAGGGGTGGAGCATTCCTATAATTTTGGAGAAATTAACCCCTTCCTCATATGTGACAGACCTCCACCCTTCCACAAGCCTAACTTATTTTGAGGATGTTCTCGGACCAGCCAAGGAGGAAGCCTGCCACTCCAACCCTGTACAGACACAAAATCTGAATTGAGGTACAGGCATCCAGAATGAAGATGAATCTAAAAAGGTAAGGGCTGGAGCACCAGAAACCCCTTTGTCAGGCATGGTTTGGCATCCTGCATGAAGTACAACTATCTTAGAGGTGCATGGACATTGACGACAACAAAATGAAACCCTCAAGTTAGTAATGGAGTATTTTGACTGCACCTTAGAAGCAAGGTATTTCTTCTCCATAGAGAAGTGTGAAGATTCATGGGTCAGAGTTTGCACCTTATATACAACACCCGGTACTCTACTGTCCTGACACAAGACTGTCCAAAGCCACACCTCAGTGGCAGCCTTTTGAAGAAATTCAGGAACCAAAGATAGATTCCTCATAGAGTACCTTGCATAGTACCTCACAGTGATCTTGAAAATCGCTGCCCAACACTATGGAGTCTATTGAATGAGGTTAGGGGTTGAGTCTTTTTTAAACAAACCTGTTAGTGGGACTTCAAAGAGGAAAAACTGGGTATAAATATCCTATAATATTCAGCCAATTCCATAAATTAATGCATTCCCTTTTTCATTTGGAGCATTGTGCCTTGATCAAAGCAGGGAGCTTATTAATAAATAGCTTAAGACAGTTGTTTCCTACCATGTACGCTAGATACTTTGTTTTATATTTCTCCAAGGCATATTTCTTCATGTTGACATTAAAGTCTGTATTACAAATGGACTGGAGGATTTCACATTTTTTAGTAAGATGAGCTCACCAATGGACATTAAATATGGCTGGCAGGTATGCTACTACATGATTTTCGTGAGGATAAGGCACTGGATCCATGAGATATTAGAAGGATGCAGAGGCTCCATGAAGTCCATAGGCCATTGATATGAATTATTACAGCCCCTTGGGAATAGCAAATGCAGTTTTGTGCTTTGTCTTCGCGGCCATCTTGATCTTCCAATAGCCCCTTGTGAGATCCATGGTGGAAATATGTCATGGAGATGTGAGACAGTCGAGGAGTTCAGCCATCCATGGTATAGGATATGCATCAAATGTGGAAATATTGTTCATCTTGCAAAAATTCACAAAGTGGGTACGTCTGTTCAGTTTTGGGACAAGTACACTGAGGCTATATTATTTGCTAGACTCCGTAATGACTCTTAGCGTATCTTGAAATACTCTGATTACTACCTCCCTTTTCCCTTCAGGAAGTCTACGAGAGAGTTTTAGCTTAACAATATTATGCGTACCACGTAGATTCTTCCAGGTGCTATTGCCAGGTTTTACCAAGCAACCTGAAGAAAACAATTGTAAGTCAGAGATCCAAATATGAGCTTCTTTATTCAGGCGTGGAATCATGGGTGCAGTACTCTGACAAGAGTCTGAACAACAATTGCATCTACACAGTATATATATATATATATATATATATATATATATATATATATATATATATATATATATATACCTTTCTAAGTGCTGGGCAGATTTTACTTACACACCCTCTCTGGGACTTCCCCAATACAGGGTTTGATCTTGCAGGGGTCCACATTTCATGGGGTTCCCTTGTAACTTCATACAACCAGGTACAAGAATGTGTCTTATCTCCCTGTTAGCTAGACATCAGCTTGAGGAGACTATTACTCTGCAGACTATTAATATATTAACTTTTATTAACTATTTAAGCATAAGCATATGTACACACTTATTATTTGAATTCATCCAAGTTCCATAAACACTGCATTTAAAACACATTCTACTCAGAGGTAAGGGATGGCTCATAATGTTTCCTGGGTTCTGATAATAAGGTAACCTGAGGACCAAGATCAATGTCACCTACAAGTGTCTGTACAAATAAAGGTCCATGGATACCCCAAATCCTCCTGCCATATAGCAGCTCATACAGCAAAAAGCCAGTTGAAGCCTGGGGACCACAGTAGAAGGAGTTTTTCTCTATTTGAACAAATGTTATTAATATGGCCTTTAACATATAATTAAACAGTTCTACTAGATAGTCAGCCTGCAAACTTTAGATCACATCCCTAACTGAGAGAACTTTCAGTAGCTTTAGAACCTCTTGCACTAGGAAAGACATAAAGTTTTTTCCTGGGTCCATGAGGACAACTTTCATCAGACCTTCTCTGGAAAACAAATTCTATTAATTTGTTGGCCACTTGCCTGTCTTGTAACAGAAAGTCCCCTGGGTATCTGGTGGCATAATCTACACCTACCAGTATGAATTTGTATCCCTTATAAGAAGGTTCTATCCGACTCACCAAATCTACTCCTATCTTTTTAAAAGGAACCATTAATGTAAGAAGGTGAACAAGAGGAGCTGAAGGCTGGTGCTGGGCTGTTATCATCTGATAGTCAAGATACAAAGTGCATTAGATTGTTAGATTGTTGGTTATATAACTAAGCTGAATTGGAACTAAGGATCATCAATATCACAAAGTGCCTAAATAGTCTTAATAAATCTATATTGCCTTAAATGGACTGTCTTATATGCACTATGTAAGATGCTCCGTGATGGTGAAGGGCACAGAGGTGGTGATGGTGAAGGGGCACAGAATTGGTGATAGTGATTGGCACAGAGGTGGTGATGGTGAAAGGCACAGAGGTGGTGATGGTGAAGGGCACAGAGGTGGTGATGGTGAAGGGGCACAGAATTGGTGATGGTGATTGGCACAGAGGTGGTAATGGGCACAGAGGTGATGGGCACAGAGGTGGTGATGGTGAAGGGCACAGAGGTGGTGATGGTGAAGAGGCACAGAGGTGGTGATAGTGATTGGCACAGAGGTGGTGATGGTGAAAGGCACAGAGGTGGTGATGGTGAAGGGCACAGAGGTGGTGATGGTGAAGGGGCACAGAATTGGTGATGGTGATTGGCACAGAGGTGGTAATGGGCACAGAGGTGGTGATGGGCACAGAGGTGGTGATGGTGAAGGGCACAGAGGTGGTGATGGTGAAGAGGCACAGAGGTGGTGATGGTGATTGGCACAGAAGTGGTGATGGTGATGGGCACAGAGGTGGTGATTGGCAGAGAGGTGGTGATGGTGAAGGGGCACAGAATTGGTGATGGTGATTGGCACAGAGGTGGTAATGGGCACAGAGATGGTGATGGTGAAGGGCACAGAGGTGGTGATGGTGAAGAGGCACAGAGGTGGTGATGGTGATTGGCACAGAAGTGGTGATGGTGATGGGCACAGAGGTGGTGATTGGCATAGAGGTGGTGATGGTGATTGGCACAGAGGTGGTGATGGTGATTGGCACAGAGATGGTGATGGGCACAGAGGTGATGGTGAAAGGGCACATGTGATATTGTGAAGGGGCAAAAGTGACAATGAAGGGGCACAGTGTGATGATAGAGGGACAAAAGTGACAAGAGCACATACTTGGATTTATGCGTATTATTTTTGCAAACAACTTAAGTAAGTATTTCTGCCCTGACTTCAATATTTATTAAGTTGTTTTGACCAAACTACTTAAAAAAATGGGACTGCTTGGTAATTATTTAGGGGTGCCTTTTTCTGCAGCTGGGTGGCCTTGCTCTGTTCACATGTTAGGTACGCCCCCAAAGATGCAAGCCACGTCCTCACCTCCTTTGGCGGCGGCACATGCTTTCATATCTACTTAACTATAGGGGTATATGGTAGGCTGCAAAAATATAGTGCTATGGATTGTTTCAGGGAGGGGGCCCAAAAACAGTATCCTAGGGCCCTATGAGGTCTAAACCTGGCTCTGCACGTAAATTGGCATGTGCACGTCCGTATTCAACAAGGAGCAGATGTGAAGATATGTCTGGTGATGAATCCAGGTCTAGGTCGGCTCTGCTCTAACAGACAATACACTGCAGGATACGTCCAATACATATGTGGAATATAAAGTCCCAAAAGTACAAAAAAAGAAAAAAGTATTCAGTTAATGTAGCCTGTTAATAATATAGTCATATAATATAATTTTAAAAATAGCATTTTTTTAAAAAAAAAAATTGTTTTCCCCATAAAATACATTAGATTGTTATTAATGTCTACTATACATAAAATGCATTTTTACAGTTGCTCCTGATACAAACACATGTTCTACACAGCCGTCATCACTAGTAATCAGCACTTACACCTGACCCGTAGCTGCTGCAAATGATAGGACAGAAAGTCATGTACCTTAGAGATGCTCAATGCTTGAATAGGACACAGCTGCGTGCGCTCCAGCTAGGCACGCCCTTACTGTACACTGACTATGTGCATGCGCCCCTTCGACTCCCCATTCCGCCCATGAAATTGTAGACTGTGCACTCGAAGATGATTTGGACGTTGCTGCACTCTCTGGTGTATCGCCCAGTTCTGAGCCGACCTAGACCTGGATTCATGTACCACACTATTACGGTGTTATATAGGATTTATATAATGTACAATGCGTGGGACCCATAATGGCAAATGTGGGTATCATTTGGGATGCCTGGGCATCCAATGTACACAGCCTCCTGTAACACGTGGGGGGGTATATGTGTACCCAAACATGTATAGGGCATAGAGAGGACATACTCGGTGACACAGTGAAGGTTGCCATTTTCTATGAGAATGCATCCTATTAATACACTAGGAACAAGCCGACCAATTTTCCTTTGAATTGATGGGTGGCATTCCTATGAATAATGATTCAGCATAGAAAATGGCAACCTTCACTGTGTGTAGGCAATTGATGCCCTGTACACCAAAATAAATATTTAGGGAAAACAAATAATTGTATGGTGTCTTATTTAAAATACCTAACAATATTTTGTCCAAGTGGATACTATCCAGCCCAGTGAGAGAATTGTGATTCATTATATTGTACGGTTATAGTATTGTTAATTAACAGTGGTGTAACATAAAAGTCAAATGTATGACACAAATTATTACGAGAGACATGACTAAAATTATTTGTTTAGAACCATTATAAAATGCATCAGGAGAAACGACATAAATCATTTTAGGAAAAACAGAAACAGTGAAACTAAATAAACAGTAACACAATATAATTGGCCTGAACAGTATTAACGAAAAAAATGTAGTCAACTTTAATATGAACATGCAAAATGGCAACAGTGCTCAAATAAATATAACTGTGAGTTGTTATTAATTGTAAAAGACCTCGAACATTACATGATTTTAGAAATATCAGCTATAAATCTCTGTTCTCATATTCCTTTTTTTCAAATGCACTAGTCATTGCCTGCAACACATCCGAATGACCAAAGTGACAAAAAATGGACCCTTTTTTTGCAGATATTATTTGCATTCCGCTCAATGACAGCTCACTTCCTGTCATGCGGGGGAAGTGGAAACTACCCACCCACTGAGCAAATGGGAAGAAGATCCAGTGCAATTTAATTAGAAATTTAAACTGGTTATGCATTTTGGGCAGCACAGTGGCTAAGTGGTTAGCACTTCTGCCTCACAGCACTGGGGTCATGAGTTCAATTCCCGACCATGGCCTTATCTGTGTGGAGTTTGTATGTTCTCCCCGTGTTAGCGTATGTTTCCTCCAGGTGCTTCGGTTTCCTCCCACACTCCAAAAACATACTAGTAGGTTAATTGGCTGCTATCAAAATTGACCCTAGTCCAGTGGTTCCCAAACTTTTGCAGTTCGCGGCACCCTTAGAGTCTCCAAATTTTTTCAAGGCACCCCTCCAAAATAATTATTTAGCAGTCCTGTTTAAGAAGTAGTTGGGTCAAAAAATTGTAATAAGTATTTAGGTCAGGACAGAAATACTTATTTAGTTGTATGCAAAAATGCCCCCTCTGCATCCAGACACTCTGCCCTCAGGCACTCTGTCCCCTCTGCATCCAGACACACTGCCCCCTCTGCATCCAGACACACTGCCCCCTCTGCATCCAGACACACTGCCCTCTCTCACACTGCCCCCTCTGCCCTCTGTTACGTTGTCCCCCCTCCTCTGCCCTCTCTCACGATGTCCCGACTCCTCTGCCCTCTCTCACGATGTCCCCCCTCCTCTGGCCTCTCTCATGCTGCCCCCCTCCTCTGCACTCTGTCACGCTGTCCCCCTCCTCTGCCCTCTCTCACGCTGTCCTCCTCCTCTGCCCTCTCTCACGCTGTCCTCCTCCTCTGCCCTCTCTCACGCTGTCCTCCTCCTCTACCCTCTCTCACGCTGTTCCCTCCTACGCTGTGTCCCCCTCCACTGCCCCTCTCACGCTGTGTCCCCCTCCACTGTCCCTCTCATGCTGTGCCCCTCCTCTGCCCTGCTGTGCCCCTCCTCTGCCCCCCTCCTCTGCCTCGCTGTGCCCCTCCTCTGCCCTGCTATCCCCCTCCTCTGCCCCACTGTGCCCCTCCTCTGCCCCCCTGTCACCCTCCTCTGCCCGCTGTCACCCTCCCCTGCCCTCTGTCACGCTGTCCTCCTCCTCTGCCCTCTCACACGCTGTCCTCCTCCTCTGCCTTCTCTCACGCTGTCCTCCTCCTCTGCCCTCTCTCACACTGTCCCCTCCTACGCTGTGTCCCCCTCCACTGCCCCTCTCACGCTGTGTCCCCCTCCACTGTCCCTCTCACACTATGCCCCTCCTCTGCCCCGCTGTGCCCCTCCTCTGCCTCGCTGTGCCCCTCCTCTGCCCCGCTGTGCCCCACCTCTGCCCCGCTGTCACACTCCTCTGCCCCGCTGTGCCCCTCCGCAGCCCAGCTGTGTCCCTCCTCTGCCCAGCTGTCACACTCCTCTGCCCCGCTGTCACACTCCTCTGCCCCGCTGTCACACTCCTCAGCCCCGCTGTCACACTCCTCTGCCCGCTGTCACACTCCTCTGCCCCGCTGTCACACTCCTCTGCCCGCTGTCACACCCTTCTGCCCCGCTGTCACGATCCCTCTCACTCCTCTGCCGCGCGACAGCCATATAAAAAAAGAAAGAACATAGAAACTTACCAATCCGCCGGGCGCCGGGACCCAGCATCCACCTCTCTCCTGCAGCTGTCACTGACGTCGATATTCAGTGACAGCTGCGGGAGAGAGGAGGCTGCTGGGCCCCGGCGCCCGGCGGATTGGTAAGCTTCTGTGTTCTTTCTTTTTTTCTATGGCTGGCCCGCGGCACCCCTGGGAGCCGCGGCGCACAGTTTGGGAACCGCCGGTCTAGATTGTTATTATTTATTTATTTATAAGGCGCCTCAGGTTCTGTAGCGTCGGATACAGAAACAACTAACAAATAGATGAGGTAATACTCATAAGCAGCACAGATGAGTGTGAGTAAGGCTACGGGGACTCACACAGAGTGCAGCAAAATACATGACAGGACGTACAAGGGAGTCAGACAGCAGACAGACAAGGGACAATAGGTAGAAAGAACCCTGTCCTTGAGAGCTTACATTCTAGATGTAGCGGTGGTGAGAGACAGTAGGACTAGCTGGGAGAAAATGGAGATGACAGGCGAGGAAGAGGAGGTGATGGATAAGATGGTCAGGGATTGGTAGGATAGGCGAGCTTGAAACAGTGAGTTTTGAGTGAGCGTTTGAAGGACTGAAGGATGGGGGAGAGTCGAGTGAAGCGGGGTAGGGAGTAACAAAGAATGGGGGCAGCACAGCAAAAGTTTTGGAGTAGGTAATGAGAGGTGAACTGAGGCAGAGGTCAGAGGCAGAGCTAGAAACAATGGAAAGGGAACAAAAATTAGAATATGGTTCCTAAATCTGACTCTCGGACCTGACATAGTCCAAAATGACGTTAGAACTTAACCAGTCTTGTGTAACAAGATGTTGTTCAGTGGCCTCACAAGTGAATTGGCAGTACAAGGAGACTGAACATTACTTTTGCATAGATGCATGCCGTTATGGAGTCCACATTACAATTACATTACAACGTCCTACATTTGTAAGAACAAAGCAGCAGCAGGAATTCAGGCAGAACATTTACCCTTCTGTTGACTAGTCAGGTGATACGTTCCAATAAAACACTCAATTAGCCACCTTACATTCATTCAGAATTCATAACAATTAGCTAATAACGTCCAGGCATGGAAATAATAAAGTACTGTTGTTCCACATAGAACAGATACTGCTGTACGTATAATATGGACAGTGTGATCCAAAAGCCAGATATACAATCATGCAAACGTAATGTACAAGCCATGCACAAAATGATGAGCACAAATGTGGGAATAATTACAACCACATGGCAAATTTATGTACAACGGTCTGGGAGTGACCTGTGAAATAGAGTGTGATAGCAATGGTGGATAGATGTGCAGCCTACTTCAAACATCTTCCTTTAAAAGAATGTATTCTCATATTCATATTGCAGACTTTTTCCTAACTCCTGTCAAAGAATTAATAAGTCTTCTTACCTAATTTGGTGACTTACAGCACCATTGTTTTTTCTCTTTACCAACTTTATCTCCTCGTGAAACCATTCATCATCATCATTATCTACTTATATAGCGCCATTAATTCTGCAGCGCTCTACAGAGAACTCACTCACTTCAGTCCCTGCCCTATTGGAGCTTACAGTATAAATCCTCTAACACACACAGACTAGGGTCAATTTGATAGCAGCCAATTAACCTACCAGTATGTTTTTGGAGTGAGGGAGGAAACCGGAGCACCCGGTGGAAAACCACGCAAACACTGGGAGAACATACAAACTCCTCACAGATAAGGCCATGTCGGGAATTGAACTCATGACCCCAGTGCGGCAGAGGCAGAAGTGCTAACCACTAAGCCACCATGATGCCCAGTTAAGGTGGGATTTAACTTTTATGCCACTATAGACCATTTTTATGCTCCACCCACTACACTGCACAATATACAAAGCAACATACACGCAATCGCCAGCAAGTTTCAAAGTTATAAAAAAAATAATTGTGTGCATCTAGTAATTACACATTTACAGTACAGTAAAGGCGTGTTTATGCAAATGTGGCTCATTCAGATGAAGATAACTGATGTAATCCAGGCGCATATGCTGCTAATGTGGAGGCAGATAAATCTTGCGCATAGGCTCTGCATATGGGTGGAATATTGTCCATTTTGCCACCAACTTAGTCTGACAGCTATCTCTAACAGTTAAATAATTTCTGGCATATTAACACATATCATATTTCTGTATATTTACTGTGCAGCAGTCACAACCTTGATTAGATCCAGCCTGAGCATAATCCTACGGGACTCAAATTGTTTGTGATAGCAGTACGTGCTAAAAGATCAAGATCATCGACTGACCTTATTTTACCCAGCTCTGATCAACATCTATGAAATGTTAATTGGGTCTGGTTGTCACAGTTCAAATTGAGGAAATAGGATTCCTGTTTGTCAGTCAGGTTTGGTACTGACAGAGTCAAGGCGCATGGTCTATTCACATTTAATAAATAAACCTATTCCCCTCCCTACAAACAGCCCCAGCAATAAATTAATAGTATTTACATTTCAGAAATATACCTATTTCCCGCAACCATCACTGCCATTAAATAAATCATTAGCACATTTAATAAAGAGACCTCATTCTCCCCAAACTCACCCCATATTCAATAGTCCCCAAACCACCCCATCTTAAATTAATAGTCCCCACTATTAAATTGCCCCACCATCACCCCACAAACAAAATTGCACCCATTAATTAGCCACCACCTACCTCACACTACATTGCCACAAGCCCCCTGTGCCATCACACACACATTACTGTGCCTCTTCATCATCACCACGCTGTGCCCCCTTATGAGCACACTGCGCCCTCCATATCACTTTTCACCCCTTCACCTGGTCCCCCTTCATCACACTGTGCCATGCTGCTCCCCCCTCGCCTTCATCAATGTGCTATTCTGCCCCCCTCTTTTTCATAACTGTGCCATGCTGCCCCCCATCTCTATCACTGTGCCATCCTGTCCCCCTCTCCATCACTGTGGCATCCTGCCCCCCCTCTCTAACACTGTTCCATGCTACCCCCGTCCTTCATCACTCAATACCTTCCTGCTGCCCCCCGCCTTTTTTCCTTATATCGTGCCTTTCTCTCCCCCCACTTTTTCATCATACTGTGCCTCTCCCCCCCCTTTTTCATCATACTGTGCCTCTCGCCCCCCTTTTCATCATACTGTGCCTCTCCCCCCCCTTTTCATCATACTGTGCCTCTCGCCCCCCTTTTCATCATACTGTGCCTCTCTCCCCACTTTTTCCTCATACTGTGCATCTCTCCCCCCCTTTTTCCTCATACTGTGCCTCCCCCCCACTTTTTCGTAATACTGTGCCTCTCTCCCCCACTTTTTCATCATACTGTGCCTCTCTCCCCCCCTTTTTCATATTACTGTGCCTCTCTCCCCCTCTTTTTTCCTCATACTGTGCCTCTCAGAGTGTTTTCTTCCAGTGAATTCACCGCTGTTGTGATTTTGTTTTTGAGGTCATTCAGATTAGATTTGTGCTAATGGTGGCACAAAAACACGGTTTTTGAAGTATTCCCACATGGAAAAGTCACAGGGTGTAATGTCTGTGGATTTTGGGTCCAATGGTGTAGTGCCAAGTCTTGGGGTCCCGTGCGACCTATCCAGCGTTTAGGCAGTATGTCATTTAGAATACGTCGAACCTGAAGGTGCCAATGTGGTGGTATTCCATCTTGCTACAAAACTAAGTAATCAGAATCTTCATTAAATTGTGGAAAGAGTCAGTTCTGCAGCATTTCGAGATAGGATTGACCTATAACTGTGTTTCCCTCAAAAAAGAAAGGGCCATAAACCTTTCATTGAGAAATGGCACAAGACACATTCACTTTCGGGGAATCACGCTCATGTTCTTCAACTTTACTACTTAGATGAAACATTGCTTCATCACTAAAAATCAAACGTGGTAAGAAGCTGACATCTTCCACGTTCTGCAACATCGTATCACTAAATTCTACACGCTTCCCTCTGTCATCTGAATGAAGAGCCTGTACCAGTTGCAACTGGTATGGCCTCATGATTAAACTTTAACACACTCCAGACAGTCGTCTGAGGGATCGCAAGTTCTCGGCTGGCATCACGAGTGGACTTGCCCGGGCTACGCAGAAAACTGTCTTGAACTCTTCTCGCGTTTTCCTCTGTTTGGTCGTTCTGTGCTCTTTCCTTTAATAAAGAGACTGTTTCCTGTCTGTACCAACGACAAATGCTCTGGCATTGGTGGAAACGCACGCTGCACTGCAATTACGTTATTAAGTCTTGCTGAACTTGCGAACACAAAACACCTTTTGTTAAGGGGTCGCCATCTTGCAAACCACTGAGGCTAGAGGCTGTTGGCGCACTGGGAGAGGCATCTAGCGGTAGTCATTTGATACTTAATGCTCCACCTTTTCAAGTGGTAAAAGTTTCATTCATGGGCGGTTTGCGGTTGCAGAGATATAGCAGCAACACTCCAGGACATTGAATAGCGATGATTGCTGGCATCTCTCAGTCAGGTGCCACCCTTCTTCTGACGTGCAGTATTGGTTAAGTGACTGCAGCCAGCATCACTAAAGCAGATTTCTGTGCTCTTCTCCAGGTCCCCTAACAGCTGGCCAGAGTCTTCTTAGATTAGGATGCACATTCTAATCGATAGGACAAAAAGCATGGGGCCCCCCTGATTTTACTATTACCAGCACTAGGCTGTTGGTACTATAGCAGGGAAACCCGCAGCGTGGGGTCTCTCTGCCATAATAGTACTAATATTAGTGCATGTTGCAATTTGCTGGTAAAAGCCAGAGAAATTTACAGCTGTCAGGGTTATTGCCCGTGATAGTTGGGTTATAGGGCAGAAATTCTTAAAATCAGAATATTGTGCTTACCTGCCATCCTCAGGTTCATCCACATCACTTCTGATCAACAGCCCGCAGGACTCCATTGAAGAAGAGGAGGAGAAAAGTAAGGGGTATAGAAAGCAGAAGTGATAGAAGACGGGGCTGGCAGGAGAGGTGAAGAGCAAGAGATAAAGTGGGTTGTGAGAGGCACAATGGAAAAGTGGGTGGTGGGAGCAAGTGGTACGATAGATGTGATAAGAGGGCTGAAGGGATACAGACAAACACAGAGGGTGACAGACATATACACAGAAGGACACAGGCACACACACAAATTTGGAGACAGAGACAAACACCAGGGGGATGGAGACAGATGCACGAGGGTGATGGAGACATACATACTTGAGGGATGCAGACGGCTATGACAGTGATAGAAAAAGGGGGAGGAGCAGAGGTAAGGGGGTGCATGTGGCACTATATTAGGCTGTACATGGGGGTGGGGGCAACCCCAGCATGCCTAATATGGTCAGGAGTACACAGGAACTATTGATTCAAACAGTTGGTCTTATTTGACTCTACCTATAATGGAGGCGCAGAGTCTAACGTAAGATAGGTATTCACCATGGACCTCCCGCAAGGAGGTATTGGCTTTGGTGCTATCCCCATATGTCACATCTCTCAGTACAGGTACCACCCGTGATCGGCAGGTAAGTGGAATCGAGAGTGAGCATAAGACAGGATAATGATATCAGGAATACAGCAGGTTGCTGAAGACACCAGGAATATGGTAGATTGCTGAAGATACCAGGATTACAGCGAATGGTTTCAGATACCTGGAACATAGCAGATGGCGACAGATACCAGGAGCACACCGGATGGCTTCAGATACCAGGATTACACTGGAACAAATAGAATTACCAGGGACACATTGAAATAGATTTACCTGGAACACATTGGAATTGATGGAATTACCAGAGACACATTGGAATTTATGGAATTACCAGGAACACAGTGGAACAGATGGAATTACCAGGAACACATTGTAACAGATGGAATTACCTGGAACACTTTGGAATAAAGGGAATTACCAGGGACACAATGGAACAGATGAAATTGCCAAGAACAAACTGAAACAGATGAAATAACCAGGAACTCCTTGGCATAATGGCAGCTGCTTTAACAGGCAGTGTTTTTACACCACCAGCACACTAATCCCATCTGAATGTAGCACTGAGACATTCATTTTACTGTTTCTCTGCTGTGGTACTTCACAGGTCGCTCCTCAATATACCCAGATGCAGGGGGCTGCAGCACAGTCCATGTGTGGAGACTGCCTGTTTCTCCACGTAGTCCAGCTTCCCAGGTGCACTCTGTATGAATACTAGTGTTGCAAAACCACACCACTAAAGACATCACTGAATGACCTGAGGTGTGGGCATTGCAGTTAATAAATATTCCCGTGCCTCACTGGTTAGATATGGATTATATTCAAGATTTATTTGAAAAATGTTGAACTTTATTTTGGAAATAAGTAAACATTTAATTTAATATTGCACCTAAAGTGAACATTTTATCTATGCTTGATTGGTCTTGTTATCTGTTGTACTATATTTATCTTTGATTTTATAACTTTGTCTTTCAGTGGTGGTCTCAGTAACCTTCTATATAAGTGCAGTCTCTCAGACACAGTACCAACCCAGTCTACTGAGCCTCGGCAAGTTCTCTTGCGGCTGTACGGAGCCATCCTGCAGGTGATGTATTTGGTTGCCTTATTTTGAAGAAAATATTTCATATGGTGTTGCAGCTCTTATCCATAGGTGTAAGTCGGGTTTGGAAATATGTACTTTCACAATTGACTGTGGTGAAGTTAGCCAATAATAGTACATGATGGAACACAGTTCTGTAGATTTTAATGTTTTGTGTTAAGTGCTAAAATATATATTTGTGTAGTTATTGTATACAGATTTACTAGCTGCCTATTTCCATTGGTAAATGTTTTTTGCTATATTTCAATTATAATGTCTTGGTAAATTTGACCTGATGCATTAAGAGTAGAATATTTGCCATCCATTAGGTTTTTATTTAATTTGTTTCTGCACTTCTTGCAGGGTGTGGACTCTCTTGTTTTGGAGAGTGTTATGTTTGCAATCCTTGCTGAGCGTTCACTAGGTCCACAATTGTATGGAGTGTTTCCACGAGGTCGTCTGGAGGAGTACATTCCGGTGAGATGCTGCACCCGAGGATAAGGGCTAGGAACAATGCTTTCATGATGCCTGTCTAAAATATACTTTTACTTTGAATTTAGGCTCAACTTTGGATATTCCTAATGATACAATATATGCAGCTTTCTTAAAAATGATGGTATTACACTTGAATTGTAATGGTTCTGTAATATTTTTGTTTTATGGGTATAGTACACATAAAGCAGGATGGTAAATGCCATTTCAGAACTATCAGGGTAAGATCATTTACATACCCTAAAAACATACTAGCAGGCTAATTAGCTGTTATCAAATTTAACGTGGTCTCTCTCTCTCTGTCTGTGTGTGTTAGGGAATTTAGACTGTAAGCTCCAATGAGGCAGATGTGAGTGTGTTCTCTGTACAGCGCTGCGGAATTAGTGGCGCTTTATAAGTAGCTGCTGCGGCTAATCTCTAAGATTAGGGTTTTGAAACAGGACGCCACCAGGTGCATTTCATGCAATACTTTCTGAACCATAAGCCACTCTGTTGCATAAGACACACTGGCCAAAAAACTGCACATGGACTTTTCCCTTACTCGAAAATAAATGCTGCAGTATTTCTTATTCAGCCAAGCTGCATGGAAAAGAATGCAGTCATTGAATCCAGCTGTACAGTACATGCAAGGCGTCCTCCTATGTTACCAAGTACATCCTTACAATTCAAGAAATGTTCAAACCTGTTGCCTGTTTTTTGTTGTGTCTAAGGCTGGCAACCCACTTGGTGTTAAGAAAACACCAGGGACACAGCAATCTTATTTGTCATGCGTTGGTTAACAGTGTTTGCATTTGCAGTTGGTGGGAGAGTGGACAATGGAAGATACTTGCAGTGAATGCCACTAATCCTACCAAGGCCTCCTCTCCCATTTTGCTTATAATATAGTGTTGTGATCTATCAACCCTCAAGTTCAGTTAAGTCTGGTTCACATATTTGTTTGTTTACTCATATTGTACTGAGTTGCAATACTCATATTGTGAGGATGTTTCTTATTACTGTAACCAGTGGTTGTGTTTTCACTCAATAAAAGTGATTTGATTAAAAAAATGTGTTTAGAAATGTTTAGAGGAAAGTTTATATATGTATGTAAGGTACGCACCAAGACAGTGTCCTGTATGCACCTGAGAATAACTGTATGTGGCTATGAACGGAGGACCATAATAAATAATAGTCTGGTAGTAGAGATACTGACTTTGCTTTGTTTAATAGAAGTAAGTTTAGATGTTTGGGGGTTTTTTCTCTTTAAAAAAATGTTTAAAAAATACTCAATAAAGTTATATTTCTCTTATACTGTACCCAGAGTCGACGACTGGTGACTTCAGATCTTAGTATCCCAGATATTTCCAGTGAGATAGCAGTGAAGTTGGCCAGATTCCACATGATGGAGATGCCATTCAACAAGGAACCAGTATGGTTGTTCAGGACTATGGAGAAGTAAGTTCTTGATTGTGGCACAATGTGTATACATGTATGTATAGTATGCAGGTAAATCATATTACATCTGTGATCATCCAGACTTTCAATATCTGCTAACGTAACATTAAGGCAACATGCGCTGTCCGTGTGTGAAGCTGTAAAGTAGTTGAAGACAAATGATATATTAGAAGGGTGATCGGTGGCCGCAATGGGTAAGGCTGGGTACACACTATAGGAAAATTCTAACAATGTGATAGTTTGTGATTTAACCAACAACAGGAAAAATAAGAGTCCCGATCAGCATGCCGATTCATGTTTACACACTGTACACGATTTACCTGCAGATCTGTGCTCTTCATCTGTCATAACCATCGGCTGAAAAGTTTGGACTCTACAAATCTCTCCTGAGCAGTGCACCTTCTGGGGCAGCCATCCCCGAGACCAAAGTAAGCTGATCTTTGTGCTGCTCAGATACAGATACAAAGACACTGTCTGCAGACTGAGAAAATTCCCTATCGTATACCCCCCATATGGATCAACACTTTCACCACAGCAGTATTTCAAAATAAAAAAGAAGGATAAAAACACTATAGAACAAAACACAATTTAGATATAACCATTCACTACTGCAATGCAAATGCAGTTACCAAACACCATGGCATCGGAAGGGTTAATACCAACGGGTGGAAAATAAGTGAAAGAAGTTAAAAGTCCACAAACCTTTCATACAAGCTCTTGTGGATAAAAAGTGAGAGGAAGACTTTGACATATAGTGATAAAGAAGGCAGGCTGAGAAGTAGTCTAGGAGCAAAGTCCCCCCTTCACTGTCCACTAAAGCCAGGGAGGAAAACAAACCTAACAGCTTGGGGAACATAAAGACAGACATACAACAGTCTCACACCCAGATCATCCCCTACACACTGATACTGTTTACTAATTGCAACGTTAAAGTTTAAATAGTGACTTTATGAGAAACCAGCCATTTAAAGCTGCTGATGTGCTAAGTGTGTTTTTGTTGGTTTTTTTAAGTGGGGGGGGGGGGGGCGGCGGGCAGAGCACTCTGGAATACTTGGCTGTTCTGTAAAGCAGAACCCCTTATTGCTGCAGTACCCACTCCTCCCCATAAAGATGAAGGCTCTGGGCGATTGTGACAAGCAAGAAAGTGACTAGCTAGCTGTTAGAGCGGCTTGTTCTCTATAGGCAAATACTGGGGTGGTTAATGGTCCAAAGAGTTGGCTTTAGCTCTATAGACCTGGGACTGCTGTGTAGCTAATGCTGGGTAGCTCGGGGTTACTGGGAAACTGCTGAGAGCCTACTGCTGCCTGGCCCCTGCAAGAATTGGAAGCTGCGAATTAGAGAAGAAAGAGATCTAGTGGTTTGTGTCAATGCTGAGCTGCCTCTAGGAACCATTACGTGAGACAGACTATTGTGAAGAAAGAGCAGAAACTTTCAGCAGCACCCTGTCCTTCTCCACTCCCAGCTGAGATCTCCCTGCAGTGTGTATGCAAGACAGTTGTGCGTGCATGCACACTGCAGAATTGGAATGACATAATGCCTTCGTTGAATAAGATTTTTAGTTCAGTTTAAAATTCTCGTTCAACGATACAATGGGCTTTGGAACCATAATCATTCATTGTAGCAGGATACACACTAATGTGATATCAGGCTAACCGATCGTTTATCGTCCTGATTGGCCCAATATTCGACTGAAAACACTAGTGTGTACCCAGCCTAAGGCCACATTCTGATACCCAGATCAGTGAGACAGGTGGGATCCGGCCCCCTCCCTGCTCCCCTCTTCTGTGCTGTGCTCGCAGTGAATGTCGGGCGTGATGATGTCATGCCCGACATTCACTACGAGCACAGCATGGAGGAGCGCAGAACGGAGACTCAGCGAGGACCCAGAAAAAAGAAGAGAAGGGGATTGGAGGCGATTGAAAGGTTAAGGGGGCTCATGTGTATATATATATATATATATGAGGCCCCGGTGCACTGCTTTGCCCGGGGGGCCCGTAATGTCGTTAAGATGGCCCTAGGTTTTATGTTAGTAGAAGACAGTTTATCTTTCCAGACACCAAAATTACACAGAGTGGGATGGGGTCCTTAATTAATGTAACTCTAAAAGTAGAATTCAAATAAGCCAGGACCTTATTCCAGAATTGACATACTTTCCTGCATTCCCAAAAATTATGTGAAAAATTGGCAGTTTCCTTTCAATATTTTGGACAAATGTCCTCTTCATCAGCTATAAAATGTCTCATTTGAGCACGTGATATGTATTTTCTAAGAAGCATTTTGATATGTACCTCCCGCAATTTTGCTGAGGCCAAGCATTTAATCTTTAATTTAATATTTAATCTTGATAATTCAACATAGTACTCAAACTGGCAATAGAAGGTATATCTGTGCACCATTTTCTAATCCCTCCTGATGAAGTCTTATATTGACAAGACGAAATGCGTTGAGGCATTTTGGACTTACTGTACCTTCGGAGTCACAGCATAAGACTGCAAGTATATTTGGAAATAGCAGTTTCAATCTGCTATATACTCCTGCTGGTTTTTGATCTGAATCGTGGACAGATTTTTCTAGTACACTGTGATTTTATATTTTTTACCATGTGAGTTTGATACCTTAAGGTTCTTACTGTGTTAAATTTGTATTTTACTATACTACACCATGATGGCTCTTTTTCTCTAATATTGAGATCAATACAGATCCTGTTTGATGAAAGCTGCCTGCTGCAAATGTTACAGATAAGCCTTAAAGATTTTACCTCTGGTACGCATATACTATATGCATAAGGTGTTGGCGCTTCAAAGTGTGTATAACTATATATAGCACTGTACAGATAAGCTATAGAGCTTCTATATCCGGAAGGCATATTGCACATAAAAGGTGTCGGTGCTCTAGAGTGGTGATCACTCTATGTATTTCCATGTATTTCACTGATCTTCAAGAAAACTCTATTATCTAACACTGATACTCCAGTATATTCACGTGGAGATTGTCATTTCTGGGCTTGTGGAACAGTCACTGTATGTGCCTCTAGAAAAACAGTATTATACTATGTGGCGCCCCATCCCTTCTGTTTTGCTATATATATATATATATATATCTACTATATAAATGCCTAGTGGCGTGTGTGAAAAAAAAAAACAAGCTGCAGCGCCACCTGCTGGGCAGAGTTATACACTGACCTATATATTTCTTGAAGGAGAAGTGACAGTTGGGAGTGGTTGGTGGTTGCCGGGGGTGACAGTGGGGAGTTTTTAACACCTTAAGCAGCTTGATGAAGGATGTGGCGATGAAGATGAAGGATGAGGTGATGGAGAAAAATGATGAGGTGGTGACATGTGGACAAAACCACGTTTAAAAAGGGCGCTTGCGTCGGGAAGTAACGCTCTTCCCCTGAGGAGGCCTGGGCTAGGCTCAAATGCATGACAAGAACCTTTTTAACACCTTAAGTAGCTTGATTTGACTAGAATGCATGAGTATCATGCACGGGTTAGCTTGTATATATATATATATATATATATATATATACATATATATGAGGCCTCGGTGCACTGCTTTGCCCGGGGGCCCATAATGTCGTTAAGATGGCCCTAGGTTTTATATTAGTAGAAGACGGTTTATCTTTCCAGACACCATAATTACACAGAGTAGGATGGGTATTTGTTTAAATCGGTCAAGCACGCTCTCTGACCCATCATTTTGGGAGGGTGGTCATCTATATCTTACATCGCTCAGGGCTAGCACATTTGACAGGTCAGAGGATGGGGTTACTCCACTGACCCCAAAGCATTCAGTTGTAGTGAACATAAGAACATAGAGCAGGCATCTTCCACAAAATACTGTCCTGCCGTTAAGGCTACACAATGTAATTGGGTATAGGGTCATTGGAATTAATACGTTTCATTCACATACCCAATCGGCATTGCAGGGAGAGAAGCTGCTGAAGGCCCATTATAGCCCCTCAGCTGATGGGCCAGGTGTAGCTGCTACCTGTGCTGCTCTGGGCCCTGCTTCTCTCTGTCCTGTCATCTGAGCATTGTGCTCCATACTGGAATTCTGCTGACAGGGAAACAGAATTCTGATGCTCTCTTCCTCTCTGAGCAGGACATGTAGAGTGGTATGTAGCAAAGTGGCAGACAGTAAGAGTGGACGGAGAGCTGGCCCAGTAAGGTAAGTGAGAGGAATGGAGGGGTGGCATGGTGGTTCTCCCTGGGTGTCTTGGGTTCCCCTAACTAGAAACCAAATTTTGCCATGGGGCCCCAAAATGTCTAGTTCCACACCTGTCTATACTTGTTTATATGCTTTTACTAGGGTTAAAAAAAAACTTCGTAAATGTAGTATTTTGATGCCAATGGGTAAGTGGCAAAAGGCATACAATCTACTTTTAACTCAAACATAATTTGTCCAGTATGTCTTAGCTCCTATAGTAAATGCACATTTTATATCACATAGGTGTAAAAGGGGAGCTCCCTCTTTTTTAGTTACATATTCCCCAAAGAAAACTAAGATGAGTCTCTTGTCATCGTCAGTGGTGTGTTGATAAGCCTGTTAGAAGGCAGGCAATAGTACTGTAAGCAGCACCCCCTCATATGTTCACAATAACTAAACGTATAGCTAAAAGCCATATACATAAGTAAAATAATCGTGGGTATTATTACGAATTTTGCTCTCTTGAATCCTTCTGCTTTGTGAACACAGGTAAACGCCAGTGAGACCAAGTAAATAGTTACACAGCCAGATATGTGCTATATACTGTGATTGGGCATTGATGATCACACTGATTGTAAAAGAGAAACCATGCTATCTATGAATGCTGGTCTTCCGCTGTTAAAACAATAGGAGGAGAAGCTGCCCAGACCTCCCCTGGTTACTGTTATATATTGGATTCTGCCATCTGTAAAAATAAAGCATATATATATATATTATATTTTAACATTACTGTTTAGTTGTGGGAGAGTCAAGACAATCAAATGAGTTTCAGAAGATACTATTCTGGGCTTTCATAGCCTTCCTTCTCTTCCCTACAACAGACCTATGTATGTAGTAGTGAGCAAACATTTGAAATTAAAAGTGTTTGATATATTTTAGAAACAATTAATCCCATAACACTGCAGAACTGGGAAGAATACATTGTATTTTTCAATTTGTCAACCTTGGCTGGACTCCCCAGTTACTGATCCACTCCAAACCTTGAACTGAAATCCCTTTAGACAAGTATATCAACTTTCCAAATCATCTTGTTAACTTGCTTACCTACCCAATTACAAACCCTCCACATAGTTCACACAATTATACTTATTTTTCTTCTATACTCAAATAACCCTCTAACCAAGTCTATCACATTGCGTCATAAATCTGGCAACAGTAATTGATTCTGTAGCTGAAAATTAATTTTCACCTTTGATAGTTTGCTGCACAGCATGTGTTTTGCCTGTCTATATTTAGGGGGCAAAAGCAGGAATTCTAGAGAGGGGTTTTGACAGCAAAGATGCATAGCAATCAAGGGGTATGTCTGTCATTTTAGCCATTCCCATACACTTCAAATACACAGGCAGTGCTGCATGCACTACTGATAGGTGCATGCAACATACCCTTCATGAGCAGGGTGGTGTGAAGAAGGAAATACCTCCTGACTGTCCCTACAGTCCTGACTGATCAGGACAGTCACCCAAAATTGGGACTACCACACCAGATTTAGGACAGTTTGCAGACTGTCCTGTCCTCTCCTACCTGTTTTTGCAGCTTTCACTACCTGTTACTGCTTGTAGCTCAAGTCCAAATGTTGCTTGTCTGTATCCTGGAATGTTGGTATCCTGTTTGGAAAAGTATAAAAACATGAAATATGGACAGCCTAGCAATACATGAACACACTTGTCCTACCTCCCCCCAACCAGCCTTGTCATTAAATTAATAGCATCTATGTTTAATAATCAGGTGCCCACCCCTACAACCAGCCCCAACATAAATTAATAGCCTTCACATTTCATTTTCAAATGAAAAAGCCTGCAACACCAAAAAATAGCTCCACTATTAAATGACTAACCCCTGCCCTCACACCACCATTAGATTTATAGCCCATGACACCACCCACATTAACTTTTTCCCATCTGTCACTGCAGAGGCAGACTCTTCTGTCTGCCTCTCTTGATGGCTGCAGATGTGGGATGGCACACATGTCATGTTGTGCACGCCACACATGTCCAAGGGAAGTCAATGCAGCCATAAGACCTGTGATGTGTATGCAGTTTTTCTCAGGCTGTGAAGTGAACTTGCTTTGTGAGGCAATCCACTAACACCAGAACAGTGGTGTACTTTGGGATCTGGGGAAGTTGCTTATGAAATCAATGAAGAAATGAGTCTGTTACCTCTATGGAATGGGCATGGCCATCAGGAGCCTGGAGGACAGCATCAGTAGCACCTTGGTGTGTGCACAGGTAGTGCAGGATTGGACAAAGAAGGCAACATCCTTCCTAGTTGGCCACCAGAATTTCTGGAGAACCTAATAGATTGCTTTCTTGATGCTGGGATGCCATGCCAATCGTGAGTTGTGTCCGCATTGCTGGACCTCCAGCTGACAGAAAGGAGGATCTAATTTCTTGCCTTAGGCTGCCTGCTCAACCTGGATCCTGTCCAGCAACTCCCAGAATCAAGCCTGGAGGTACAATGGCTTTGTCTTCCAAGAAAGATCAATCAGGAGAGAAATAATGGGAGAGTACTTTGGCCTTGACATTGCTGGATCCAGGCCAGTATGTTATTATTATATCAAACCTGGTTAGGAATAGTACCCAATGTGCTGCCAAAAGTTCAACCTCTTCAAGTGATTCTGGCTCCTTCTAGAAGGCGCCTCCACTCAGTGAAGTGAAGCATCTTAGGGATCTTAGGGAAGCATGTTTCTTGGTCACAAAAAAGAAACCTACATGCAGGTTTGAAGAAGTGAAGCTGTTACCTATTGAAACCAATCAGATTCTAGCTGTCATTTGTAGAATGTACAAATTAAAGGATAACTAGAATCTGATTGGCTGCCATAGGCAACATCTCCACTTTTCAAACCCACCAGAATCTCGCATCTTCATACATTTAACCCCAGGAATGCTTCCTTCCTCTCCACCTACCCTCATTTTCACGTCTATGTGAGAAACCAGGAACCAATTTGCTCTTGAACCATTCATTGTAGGAAGAAATGCAAAAACACTTCTTTGTGTAAAACAAGGTCTGACTGTTCCAGGACCATTGTAGATACATTTTGCCCCAAGCCTATATTATTAAGCAGTGCCTATGCCAGGGCCTGTTCATCCCATTTGAGCATTATTTACTCATTCTGTGAATGCAGCAGCTTTGATATGCAAACAGATGAACAGCCCCTGACACTGAGCCACAGCGGCTGCAAGCTACTTAATGACCAACACTGCCATTGTGATGCAGGACAACTTCATAAATACCCCTCAATGTCAGTATAGAACTGAACATGACCACAATCATAAATTAAGCAGCAAATACACCTACAACCAGGCATTTAAAGTACACAAAGTGTATATGTTACAGAGTTAAAACGAATTACACAATGTAATAGTACATATACCTGAAGAGGGGTTATATTTGTTTAAATCGGTCAAGCATGCTCTCTGACCCATCATTTTGGGAGGGTGGTCATTTATATCTTACATCGCTCAGGGCTAGCACAGTTGACAGGTCAGAGGATGGGGTTACTCCATTGACCCCAAAATCATTCATTTGTAGTGAACATAAGAACATAGAGCAGGCAGCTTCCAAAAAATACTGTCCTGCCATTAAGGCTACACAATGTAATTGTGTATGGGGTCATTTTAATTAATACGTTTCATTCACATACCCAATCAGCATTGCAGGGAGAGCAACTGCTAAAGGCCCATTATAGCCCCTCAGCTGAGAGGCCAGGTGTAGCTGCTATGCTGATTGGGTATGTGAATGAAACGTATTAATTAAATTACCTCCAGTAATATACACAATTTACAACAGGGTGTAGTCGGTAGACTAGTTGGTAGTGCAGCTTGATGTTCTATTAAAAGTTTTTGTCGTGGGGGTGGGACCAAAATGATGTGATTGACCGCGCCCCACCCCCTCCTGCCCTCCAAACATGCCCCCTGCCCAAGATCTCCCAGAATTCACTATTCAAAGGTTGGCAAGTATGGGTAACATATGTTCAGAAATATGAACACAAACTTTTAATAGAACATCAAGCTGCACTACCAACTAGTAAAATGAAGTGCAGGGCCAACTTCACCTAAATCAGTTTAGTTCATCAACAAAATGACAGCAGAGAGGGGTGTGAGTGGGAGGACCAATCACTAGCCATAATCTGCTGCTTACAATTTACCAAATTTTACAGCTTACTTTCCATTGATAAATAGACAACCAGGTTTTACTAATGATGTTCCACCCAAAACTGAATTTCTTTTGTGAATGGAATATAATTAAATTCTTAGAATTTATTTTTGGTTTTGCAATGAATGACTATTTAATGTCAGCCTAAATGAACTGTCCTCAAATGGGGAGAATATAAGAAACTGATTTCCAAGCCTATAGTGTGTTACACAGAGATAAATTAGGGAAATACAGAAAAGTACTTACAACACCAAGATACCAAAGTAGCCTAGAGCATATTTTCTGATGCATGTCATTTTTTAATATATGAGACAACTCTGCAAATACGTAGTATTGTATATATACTAGGGATGAGCGCGCTCGGATTTCTGAAATCCGAGCCCACCCGAACCTTGCCGATCCGAGTCGGATCCGAGACAGATCCGGGTATTGGCGCCAAATTCAAATCTGAAACTGAGGCTCTGACTCATAATCCCGTTGTCGGATCTCGCGATACTCGGATCCTATAAATTCCCCGCTAGTCGCCGCCATCTTCACTCGGGCATTGATCAGGGTAGAGGGAGGGTGTGTTAGGTGGTGCTCTGTCCTGCTGAGGTCCGTAGTGCTGCTGGGTCCTGTGCTGTGTCCTGTTCAGTCCAGTGGTG
Organism: Mixophyes fleayi; assembly: GCF_038048845.1. Classification (NCBI taxonomy): domain Eukaryota; kingdom Metazoa; phylum Chordata; class Amphibia; order Anura; family Limnodynastidae; genus Mixophyes; species Mixophyes fleayi. The sequence goes on from NW_027448388.1 coordinate 76,382, forward strand.
CTGTGTCCTGTGCTTCTAAGGGCATAGTTATTTCCCCATTATTCCCAAGTTTTTAAAAAATAAAAAAAAAGTAAAAAAAAATAAAAAATAAAAAATTAAAAAAAATATATATAATTATAACCAAATTTACAAAACCAATCCAGCAGTATAAGCCTATTGGTACTGCAATATTACCAAGTTCACACATTCAGCAGTAAAAGTCCAGTGGTACTGCAATATTACAAAGTTCACACATTCTGCAGTATCAGTCCAGTGGTGCTGTGTCCTGTGCTCTGTCCTGCTGAGTTCCGTAGTGCTGCTGGGTCCTGTGCTGTGTCCTGTTCAGTCCAGTGGTGCTGTGTCCTGTGCTCTGTGCTTCTAAGGGCATAGTTATTTCTCCATTATTCCGAAGTTTTTAAAAAATAAAAAAAAAATGATAAAAAATATTAAAATAAAAAATTAAAAAAAAAAGTAATTATAACCAAATTTGCAAAACCAATCCAGCAGTATAAGTCCATTGGTACTGCAATATTTCCAAGTTCACACATCATTCTGCAGTATCTTGTGCTACATATAATGGAGACCAAAAATTTGGAGGATAAAGTAGGGAAAGATCAAGACCCACTTCCTCCTAATGCTGAAGCTGCTGCCACTAGTCATGACATAGACAATGAAATGCCATCAACGTCGTCTTCCAAGCCCGATGCCCAATCTCGTAGTACCGGGCATGTAAAATCCAAAAAGCCCAAGTTAAGAAAAAGTAGCAAAAAGAGAAACTTAAAATCATCTGAGGAGAAACGTAAAGTTGCCAATATGCCATTTACGACACGGAGTTCATGACTAGTGTTCATGACTAGTGGCCCGTGTTCATGACTAGTGGTTCAGCTTCACCCACGGATCTTATCCCTCCTCCTCCTCCTCCCCCCCCTCCAAAAAATTGAAGAGAGTTATGCTGTCAGCAACAAAACAGCAAACAACTCTGCCTGCTAACGAGAAATTATCACAAATCCTCAAGGCGAGTCCAAGGGTGTTGGTGGTTGTCAAGCCTGACCTTCCCATCACTGTACGGGAAGAGGTGACTCCATCCAGCATTTGCAGCACGCCCTCTGCATATGCTGGAAGGATCACCCACAGTCCAGTTACAGATTTGGCTAATGAAGGTGTGAATGTTGTACACTGGGAGGAGGATATTGATGTAGCTGGCGCTGAGGAGGATGTTGATGATTATGATGCAGACAGATACCAAATTGCCTTTCTCAATTTCTATTTATATTCTAGATTATATAACGGCTGAAAAGTTTTCTGTTTTACTCCTAGTGGAGAGGGGATCTGATGCAGACAGATACCAAACTGCCTTTGTCCATTTCTTTGTATATTTGAATTTCTAGTTCTACAGTCTATGCAGGCTGCTTTATTTATATTCAACTACAAGTGTAGGGCGGGGGGGGGGGGCATAGATAGCCACCAAAGTAACGTGGTCCATTTAATTTCACTTTCTTGCTCCTCAGTCTGTGCAGCCTGCTTTTTTTATCTTCAAAGTATTTATATTTACAAGCCTTGCAATCTAAATTAACTAGAGGTAGTGACGTGGTAGAACTCCAAAAGGCAGTTTGGAAGCCCCTGTACAAACTGGCTCTATTTTTTAACTGAGTTGTCCCCCCTCCAGTGTGTACTCGGAAAGAGTTTTTAGTGCAGCGGGGAACCTGGTCAGTGAGCGGCGAAGGAGGTTGCTTCCTCACAACGTTGAAAAAATGATGTTTATAAAAATGAATAATCAATTCCTCAATGAAGTACAGCACTGCCCTCCAGACAGTACAGAGGGACTGTGGTTGTGGAGTCCAGCGGGGACGAATTGATAATGTGTGAGGAGGAGGAAGTACACACTGTAGGGGGAGAGGAATCAGAGGTTGAGGATGAGGACGACATCTTTCCTCAGTAGAGCCTGTTTAGTTTGTACAGGGAGAGATGAATTGTTTTATTGGTGTGGGGGCCCAAACAAACCAATCATTTCAGCCACAGTTGTTTGGTAGGCCCTGTCGCTGAAATGATTGGTTTGTTAAAGTGTGCATGTCCTATTTCAACAACATAAGGGTGGGTGGGAGGGCCCAAGGACAATTCCATCTTGCAACTTTTTTTTTGGCATTATGTGACCATTCAACAGTCGTTTGCCATGTTCAAAAAGTAAAAGAAAATGCCAACAAATTCAATAAATTAAATCAAAAGTTAAATGCCCTGTCATTATTTAAAACAAGAGGTTTTGACGTGCTAGAATTAGTGTAGTGTTAAGATGTTATAAACACTACACTTGGAAATTGGAGGAGGTAATGTGGCCCCGGTATCAAATTGGGTACCGGGGCCACCCCACTACGCAGTCCAGATACTTGTTTGGTGAAATTCAGACCAGTTGAGGGTGTATTTATTTTATTGTGGCCCCGGTATCAAAATGGGTACCGGGGCCACCCCACTACGCAGTCCAGATACTTGTTTGGTGGAATTCAGACCAGTTGAGGGTTTTATTATTATATTGTGGGGACCACTCTATCTATACCACACTACAACTCTATACCACTCTATTTAATACTTTAATTCTATTTAATACTTTAATTCTATTTAATACTTTAATTCTATTACTAATTACCATAAAGAGGAACTGCCGCTTCTATTTAATACTTTAATTCTATTAGTAGTTACCATAAAGAGGAACAAAATAAACCAATTTTACCAAAAGTATAATATGACTTAGACTTAGAAACACTACACTTGAAAGATGGTGCCTTTAAATGAAAAAGTCAGTCTTCATTGCACGACTATGTGCAACAGGGACAGTTTTTTGGTTTAGAAAGTCAACCAATAACACTTCGATCCTGTCTGTCTTTAACATACTTGATGGGATCTCAATGACGAATTGTCTGTACCATGTTTGGAGGAGGTATTGTGGCCCCGGTATCAAATTGGGTACCGGGGCCACCCCACTACGCAGTCCAGATACTTGTTTGGTGGAATTCAGACCAGTTGAGGGTGTATTTATTTTATTGTGGCCCCGGCACCAAATTTACTACCGGGGCCACTCCACTGTGCAGTCCATATTTAGGTGTATCAGATATTAAACAACGGTGACAGTTGATGCCCAATTTTTTAATTATATTGTGGCCTCGGTACCAAATTGTGTACCGGGGCCACCACACTACGCAGTCCATACCCTTTTTTGGTGGAATTCTGACACGTGGAGGGTTTTTTAATTATATTGTGGCCTCGGTACCAAATTGTGTCCCGGGGCCACCACACTACGCAGTCAAGATAGATAGATGCGTATCATAGATAAAGTACATTCAGTGGTGTGGGGCAAATTGAAAAATATTCAAAATGCACTGACATTATCAAAAACAAGAGGTTGTCACACGCTAAAACTCCAACATGTATATGATGGAGAGGATGGAGGAGCAGCCGTATGTGTAGTGTAATGCAGACCTGTTGAAGGTTTTTTATATATTTTATTGTGGTGCCCAGTGCCCACTCCTCTACGCAGTCCAGGTACATTTATTGGTGCGAATCATAAAAGTTCAGGGTTTTTAATATATATTGTGGTGACCCACTCCTCTACGCAGTCCAGGTACATTTATTGGTGCGAATCATACAAGTTGATGGTTTTCTTATTATATATATTGTGGTGACCCACTCCTCTACGCAGTCCAGATACATTTATTGGTGCGAATCATAAAAGTTCAGGGTTTTTAATATATATTGTGGTGACCCACTCCTCTACGCAGTCCAGGTACATTTATTGGTGCGAATCATAAAAGTTCAGGGTTTTTAATATATATTGTGGTGACCCACTCCTCTACGCAGTCCAGAAAGATACCTCGTTGCAACGTTTTGGACTAATAACTATATTGTGAGGTGTTCAGAATACACTGTAAATTAGTGGAAATGCTTGTTATTGAATGTTATTGAGGTTACTAATAGCATAGGAGTGAAAATAAGCCCAAAAACTTGATTTTTAAACTTTTTATGTTTTTTCCAAAAAAAATCCGAATCCAAAACCTTAAATCCGAACCGAGACCTTTCGTCAAGTGTTTTGCGAGACAAATCCGAACCCCAAAAATAATGAAAATCCGGATCCAAAACACAAAACACGAGACCTCAAAAGTCGCCGGTGCACATCCCTAGTAAATAGCCCCAGTGATGTCCCCTATGGAATGACTCTTGTCCTTTTACAAATGTGGCTAGTTTTAATAAAGAACATAATTTGCTGTATTAAATGCCCCCCTTGCACTGCCACTAACACAGCCCGCTCCTGCTAGTCCTAGCGGGGGCCTGAGAGTGGGGATCCCAGCTCATGTGTCCACTCCCCACTTAATCCAGCCCTGACTACATCACAATATTTTGCCTGAGACACATGCTCTCATACCTTTTAAGACAGTTAATTGACTATTGAATTAATCTGGTCTGAGTTAAGTAAATGAGAGTAAAAAATCAATACAATTTAATAAATGTGTTTATTCACCAATGAAATTAATGTGAAAATCATTTTTACAGAGCAATTTATGTCTCAGGTGAAATATATGGTGGGGTTTGTACAGAATGATAGATAACTCTAACATATATACTATAACTATGATAACTCTATCATATATACTGTAAACCTAATGTTGGAGCCCAGGGGCCCACTCTGATTTACTGAACTATGTACATACTGTATACATACTGTACAGTGTATTGCTGGGCGACCAATCATAACAGGCCTTTGACATTCTAAATTCTATGATGTCATAGAGCAGGATTATTCCCTCACAGATACGTAATAATACAGCTGGCTATAAATAGCAGTGACCCCCAGGTCTGACAGTTATTGTGCTGATAGAAGCAGCTAATAAGAGGTCATTAATGGCTGGTAAAGAAGAAGAAAGTTCCATGGACAAGAGTGCATCATGCAGAGCCGGGCTCCTGTGTCCAGTAGAACATGTTCACCATGTGCCCAGGGAGGGCTGTTACACCAAGTGAATCACAGCAGACGCTTCGGTATATTTGGCAGCTGTCATGGAATATCTGACTGCAGAGATTTTGGAGAAAGCAGGTACCGCAGCGCGGAACAACAACGAAGCGCGGATCACCCCCAGGCACCTGCAGCTGGCGCTCCACAGTGACGAAAAGTTTAACCAGCTGCTCAGAGGTGGCCGTCGCCGGCCAGAGAGGTCTCCTGCTGCCCAAAATCCTGCTGCAGCTGAAAGACAAGCCCCAGTGGTAGGTAAATTATATTGTAATCTACACAGGGACTGATATGCATGAATAAAATGCTGGTGTTCCATACATATGTACAACATGTTCATAATATTTGAACCATATATTGTAATCTTGCAAGCAGGGCCTTCCATATATTGTAAGCTTGTGAGCAGGGCCTTCCATATATTGTAAGCTTGTGAGCAGGGCCTTCCATATATTGTAAACTTGCAAGCAGGGTCTTCTCACCTCTTTGTCTGTTTTACCCAGTTTGTTTTTTTACTGTCTTTGCCCCCAATTGTAAAGCGCTATGGAATATGTTGGCGCGATATAAATAAATAAATGATGATGATAAAGAGTTAAAATAATAAGTAAATGCTCTTCAGAAAGGAACTGTGAGTTTCCAAATTTGTAGGATAATCCATTCAATATCTAATGAATTTACTTACAGTATCTGCTTAAAATTGACCAGGTAGAGAAATAAAAGAAAGATGCCAGTGCTGGAATATTGCAAGGACAGCAGCACTGTCAGATGTGAGAGTACCACTGTTCTGCAGTAGAATCAGATCATAAACGTGTAACACATACTTGCCAACTTTCTTCAGCTCCCTTCCGGGAGCCAGCCAGTGGAGGGGGGCGAGAGGGGGGCGGGACGGCCAGTATTGCCACACTCGCCCGGGAGTCCGGGCGACTCTCGCAAAATGCGGGAGTCTCCCAGACATTCCGGTTGAGTTGGCAAGTATGGTGTAACATGGTCTCATAACAAGAATAAAATCCTTAAATACTACCAAATAATGAGGATGAAATACAATTTTGGATGTTATAAGACATAGAAAGATGACGCAGTAGGCTGGCAAACAGATTTACTCCACAAGGAAATTCTGTTGCCAATGATGATCTGATATTAGCTCAGTACTCTCTCAGAGTGTTCAGTTCAGGTAACTTACCTATAGGAGTGCGCAGAACACTTCATTAGGGTGTGCACCCCGGGACACCGAGCGAGGGATACTCTGTGCCGCAGCTCGCTGCCGGAAGGGCGTGTACAGCAACGTCTAGGAGGAGGGTGCCTAATAGTGCCCAGAGTTCACATAACGCCAAACAATAGTGCCTTCAGTTCATATAACACCAAACACCAAACAATACTGCCCCCAAATCAATCACATCACACCAAACAATTGCCCCCGGAACATATTATGCCAAACAATACTGCCCCCAGATGATAATATGCCACACAGTAATGTCCCCAGATAATATTATGCCAAGTAGTGCACCCCAGATAATAATATGCCACACAGTAGTGCCCCAGAGACTAATATGCCACACAGTAGTGCCCCAGATAATAATATGCCACACAGTAGTGTCCGCAGATAATATAATGCCAAGTAGTGCACCCCAGATGATAATATGCCACACAGTAGTGCCCACAGATAATATAATGGCAAGTAGTGCACCCCAGATGATAATATGCCACACAGTAGTGCCCACAGATAATATGCCACACAGTAGTGTCCCCAGATAATATTATGCCAAATAGTGCACCCCAGATGATAATATGCCACATAGTAGTGTCCCAGATAATAATATGCCACACAGTAGTGTCCCCAGATAATATTATGCCACCCAGTAGTGTCCACAGATAATATGCCACATAGTAGTGTCCCCAGATAATATTATGCCAAGTAGTGCACCCCAGATGATAATATGCCACATAGTAGTGCCCACAGATAATATTATGCCACACAGTAGTGCCCACAGATAATATGCCACACATTAGTATCCCCAGATAATATTATGCCAAGTAGTGCACCCCAGATGATAATATGCCACATAGTAGTTTCCCAGATAATAATATGCCACACAGTAGTGTCCCCAGATAATATTATGCCACACAGTAGTGCCCACAGATAATATGCCACATAGTAGTGTCCCCAGATAATATGCCAAGTAGTGCACCCCAGATGATAATATGCCACATAGTAGTGCCCACAGATAATATTATGCCACACAGTAGTGTCCCCAGATAATATTATACCAAACAGTAGTGTCCCCAGATAATATTATGCCACACAGTAGTGTCCCCAGATAATATTATGCCACACAGTAGTGTCCCCAGATAATATTATGCCACACAGTACTGCCCCAGATGATAATATGCCACACAGTACTGCCCCAATTCAAATTGTGACACACACTACAAATACTAAAAACTGCTCTGTAGTCCTATATGTGAGTCAACTCACCTCTCACACTGATGTTGTCCGTTCCTCATTGGTAATAGAAGAGCGGTGAGCAGCCTATCTGACGTCCAGGATGTTGAGCTACATGGGATCTCTCTCCCTCCTGCTTGTGCTGCAGCCAACCCTCAGTGAAAAGCAGCCTGGTGATTTACTTCCAGGACTGCTTCATTGTCGGCCATCGGGGCGCCCCCTTGTGGTCGGAGGAAAAACAACATGCATAAAAAAAAAAAAAAAAAATGAATGAAAATGAAAGTATAAGAGAGCCGCCGGTACCCCTGGTGACCCCGGGCCCGGTACAAGAGTATCCCCCGTATCCCCCTGATGGCGGCCCTGCACTCACCTGCCCTACAACGGAGGGTAACGCACCAAAGCTGGTTGTATACTCACACATGAGTATCTACCATTTATTAAAATTTTGTTGTGTGCTTTCCACTAGTCTCAGTTTACATCATCATCATCTATTTATATAGCGGCACTAAATTCCATTGCGCTGTACAGAGAACTGACTCACATCAGTCCCTGCCCCATTGGAGCTTACAATCTAAATCCCCTAACATACAAACCCAAGGTCAATTTTGTCAGAGCCAATTAACCTACCAGTATGTTTTTGGAGTGTGGGAGGAAACCGGAGCACCAGGAGGAAACCCACGCAAACACAGAAAGAACATACAAACTCCACACAGATAAGGCTATGGTCATGAGCTCATGACTCCAGTGCTGTGAAGCAGAAGTGCTAACTACTGAACCACCGTGCTGCCTATATGTTATGGCAGTAATACTGGCACATCACCTCCTTCTAATTGAGATGGGACAGATCAGGAAGCCATCTGGGCACCAGAGGCTTCCTGGTTCTTTTGTGCAGGATGCCCCCTTGACACCTCTGATTTGTTTGGTCGGAGTACCAGAGTCAGCACTGCTCCTGCCACACTTTAGAGGAGGGTGAGCGTCTTACCTGCCCAGCATCGCACTAGATGTAAGCACCCATCTGCATGTGGTGAACCTTGCACTTTGTATAGACATGGCATTGTTACTCCCCTACAGTCACCATCACCAACATCACAGAGGATACAGTCCAGAGAGGGGTGAGCAGCTACTGTACGAGTAAGAGGGAGGCAATTTTGCTTGCCCTGGACCAATGTGTGATGCCATGTACACACTCACACTGCTTATATCTAGAAAAAAATACCACCCACTCAACATCACACAGCCCTGTTATGTCCCAATGTTGGCTATTGTATCACTAGCAATTGGCTTTATCTGGGACCCCTGTAAAGGATTGATGGACTCTGCTGTGGAATCATGGACTTTTGCAGCTCCCAAGATAATCTAGTTAGATGGCTGCTGACAGACTGAAGAATGGTGGATACAGGCTTAGGTTAGAGAGGGCAGCTCAAGTGCAAAATTGGAATCTAATATAAGGTCAGCAGAAGGCAACACAAATACAAAAGAGAATAGAAAGGAATTATAAGCAAACAGACACAGCCAAACAAGGCAAGTCGCTTCACAGTCCCTGTTGCTCAGGCGCGGATCAAAGGGCAGAATGGCTTAAATACAGGACTTTATGGCACCATCAGCATGCGCTAGAACATGCGCATACACAATCCACTATGGGAGGGCACAGATGCCAGGTGAGTGAGGGCAGAACATGTCAAGTTCATGGACAGTTAAGTGGCACTACCAACCCTCCCTTTTATAACTGGCCACTGGAGGCTCATTGTTGTAATTTATCTGCTTTCACTGTGGTATTTAAATAGGACAGGTATACCTTTTTGAGCAAAAAATACTATGGGGTATATTCAATTGTGCTCAGAGTGCCTCCGAACAGGCGCGAAGGTACTCCGCGTCACCGCAGCATCCCTGTGAGGGATGCAGGGGGAAATCTGCGATGTTGCAGTACCGTATTACCGTAAAAAATGCACAGCCGCTAATTGAATATGCCTCTATATGTTGTCAGATTTTCTGGTGCTAAATTGGTTATTGTTCTTTATTCCACTTATGATCCACTTGCCTCAACCTCAGCCTTTTGCACTTTTGCTGCTTGTCCCTGACCTTTGCCTACCCCACCAATTTGGTCAGCTGCCTCTTAGAAAATCTACTCTGAGGTCTGTGGAAACCAGAGAGCCCATAGACATCCATGAGCGGAGCCTCTGTTAACCGCTAAAACCTATAGAATCCACTTTCCTTGGCCTGATACCAAGAAACGACGATAAAGAAAAAGCAGCTTGTGTACAAGTAAAGTTCAGTTTGAAGTGCTTTATTTAGTTATATGAGGATTGGATTGAATAAAAGGAATTGGGAAAAAAGTTCTGTCGGATTATTCTGTATGATTTATGCATGAAATAAAACAGACAGAGCTTCAAAAAAATTAAATGTTTGAAAAGTCATTTATGTATATTTTAATGAAATAGTAAGTAATTGTGGTATCAAATAGTTTTATTTTGCATAAATATACAGCAGGGAAAACAAATGGTATTTTGGTTTGACAATAACATTCACATTTTCCTTTCTGAAACTTGTAGTAACTATTCATTTTACTTACAGCATTTCTGAGCCTTGCTGGTTCTGTCAAAGAGCTGAGAGGGAGGTAGAGAGAGAGAGAGAGAACCCTCAAACAGTCAACAAAAGCATAAAAAACAAAGCCTTTCCCAAATTTAACAATGGATATGAGGGGTAAAGCTGAGGGCTGAGTCAAGGGTGACTCCAAAGCAGCAGGCTTGGGTGACAGGAGAAAGATTGATGTTGTCAACCAAGAGGGAGATATTGGGAGGAATAGCAACATTGGCAGGAGGAAAAATGAAAAGATGATTTGGTAATATTGAGTTTCAGGAAGCGCTGTGACATCCAGGTAGTTACAGCAGAGAGCAGCTAGATACCTGGGTTTGAACGGCAGGAGAGAGGTCAGGGCAGGAAAGACAGATTTGCGTGTGATCAGCATAGAGGTGGTTTTGGAGGCCAAATGATTGACTGAGTTCACCAAGAGAGGTGGTGTAGAGAGAGAAGAGCAGAGGTTCAAGGATAGAGCCTTGTGTTATTATGGCTTCTGATTGGCCTTCCCGCTCACAAACACCCCCACATTTTATACTGGGTAACAAATTGAATTGATTCTACCGTCTAGGGCGAGGGGGCACTTTAGGAAAATATTTTACTAGGTGGTAGTGCAGCTATAAAGTGGTCTTCTCACCTACACACAGTTGAGACCGCTATTTTGTGAGAATAAACCTTATGCATCGCATGCATTTCCTAGCAACAAGTGACACTAAGACACCCACTGGTATTGCAACAGCATTTTTGCAACTCGTGTTTGACGTGTTTATTATTAGCATTTGGAGCTCCCTCTAGACTTTTACAATGCTTTAGCCCTTTTTTTTTTGCTGTTTTGTTGTGTATTGTTTTTTTTAATTGGGAAAAAGGTGCACAAATCAATAAATTTCAAAAGGGTGTGGCAACTTCAGGCCCTCTATCCCTGACTCATGAGACAAAAAGGTCACTTAGGGAGTAAGGAACACCACCCTCCCCCCCTTCAGGGACACCATGCCTATAAATGTCAACCGCTCCCCTAGATCTTATGGGAAAAAAATTCACATAAAAGTGAAGGTGACAGTGACCAGTGATAGTACCACAACGGACATGGAGATAAAAATATTTCAAAATGTGATTCACCCAAAAAAATATTATCTGAAAGTAGTGGGAAATAGCACCAAAAATTACACCAATCACACGCTGGCATCATGAAGGCAAATTGCTGAAAAATAATCGTCTCTGGCCTAATGATCATTAACAACGGCAACGCATTTTTTTTTTTTTACTGCGTGCTATTTCTCCGTAAGCTTAACATCTAAAAGTTTTGGCAATTGATCCATAACTTGAAAAAAACGTAATTTTTATATATGTGTGTGTGTGTGTGTATAATATATATATATATATATATATATATATATATACACACACGTGTGTGTGTGTGTGTGTGTGTGTGTATGTGTGCGTTTCTATATTTACATATTACCATTTTCATATTTACTAAACGATGTTCAAGAATCAATTCAAGTAACTTTGTTTTAAGGTTTAGCTAAGTACTGACACGTACCCATGTCCCTTTCTCTCAGGGAACCCACATGTAACATTCACTATATCAGGCGTCAGCACATTAAATGTGTTTCTGTGGGAGCCTAACATCTCCTAGCCATCTAGAAAGAATTTAGGTTATAATAATGTTCTCCATCAGCCTTAACTAATTACCTTATAACAGCAAGCCAGCGTGGTAGTGTATCTACCTCTTAACAGTTAAATATTTGGTTTACAATAAATTATATCACTTTTTAATATTTCGCTTTGATTATTTTAATATATACCAATAAAAATTGTTGATTTTATATTACAGATTTATACCAATATTTAATTATCTGGTTAAAAGAGTGCTCCGTTAGTACTATTTTCTCTTTCTCTCTTCTTTGACAATTACAATATTGATACATGAGTACAGGAGCACCTCCCCTTAAAGATCAAACTAAATATAAAAAAAATAAAAAATAAATTAATATATAAGGGGTTTATTAACTTGGTGCGGAGTAAAATTGAATTCTGTCTCCTTTCTAAATTCCTCAACCATTTGGAAATGTGAGGATGAGTAGTAATGATGGTGATTTAAACTTATAGGGGGGTATTCAATTGTTCAGATTGCCGACCGAAATACTAGCGCCCTAAAACTATTACCGTTAATACGGTAATTACTCGCTGAATTTCAGCTCGCAGCTCCCTGAGCTGGGATCTGAAATTCAGTGATGGTCATGATGGTCTTTACGTTTTCTTTGCCAAGCCCAGTGGTCTTCGGCTCTCATCACCTAATAAGAAACAAACCAAAGAAAACTGTGATTCATTTGGCCCACAGTCTGCTAGTCGGACATCCATGCTCTAGAATAGAGGTGCATATCTTATGGGGTTCAAAATCTGTTTCTGGAATACAATGCTTTTACTTCATATTGACAATAGAAAAATGTTGAAAAAAGCTTTCCATGCACAATGAGGAAAGTGTTCCTATTTTAATTTAATATGCCTGAAAAAATGTTTTACCTTTTTCCAAGTGACAATATGCACAGCCCTATGAGTCAATGCTTTACCCTTTAGATATTCAGAATATGATACTAGGAAATACTAATAGACACCCCAACCTAAAGAGGGACAATATCAGTTTAGTTGTAGTTTACTGTTTTCACTTGCAGAGAATCCCCTAGAAAGATGAGTATTCCACTTCTCTTCATGCTCATATGTAGCTGTTTTTACCTCAAATATTCATAATTTATTTTTTACCACACAAAGGCACATCAGTAATTATTTACCACTCAATGCCCATCGGTAGCTATTTAACTGTCAACTGTCGATGTTCATCAGTAAATATACAGTACAGTATCATCACATTACTGCTACCTCCTTCTTCGCTACTACAGCCGCCTCAATCTCTGCTGTGTCCCAGTCTTTTCTTAGAAACACTTCCTGCACAGCTTTCTGTGTCACATAATGTGTGCTCTTCATGGCATTCTAATTGAGCAAGGTCAATAACAATTTAGAAAGTAAGAGAACTCACACTCATGTTGGCTTTATATTAAGCACTACTAGGTAGGTATTACAATTAATCCCCCACTGTGCCAGCTTATCCTATATAATACAACTGTGTCAAGAGAACCCAAATACATTACACAGTACAGTGCATACAAGAGGTGTTTTTCCGCTGAATCCCATAGTGGTCCATGAATTTTTTCTACTTCTACTCATTCTACTATTTTACACACCTCTTCACATTGCTCCAGAGTTACAAGTGTTCGGAGCTGCAATCTGTTCCACAAGGCATCAGTATTCTTCAGGAACATCTTCAATGGTATAAATCGAGCAACATAGGAATAGATTGTGCGGTACCATATCTGTTCCTCCTCCATTTTATTTGCAAGCAACCTACAGAAACAGAAGACCATAAGGAGTAGATATATTTGTATCATAGAGTCACCAGGTTTACAAAACATGTTTTAATTGCCAAGCTTATATAAGAAAAGCCATATATTTCACAGCTCCTTTTCTATTAAGTGCAGGCTATGAATAGACTGTGGTGTGGAAGAGACAGAGGGTGTATTTATCATAGAGGTAGAGCCCTTTTCTGGTGAAAATGCTCTAAAGAGATCTTTTTACTCTGCTTAATTAGTTAATGAGATTTCCACCAACAATAACCACTCTAGCGATAGTCTAATTTATGATGTATCCAAGTATCCAACATGATCCCTGTTCTGTTAGAGCAACTCAGGATGGCATTAACAGAAAGAATAAATTGAAAAATATCATTACAAATAGATTTTTACTGAGAATTGTTATGGGCTATTGTTCTGGTGCCAAAAATATATAATACTTTATGGCGAGGGGGAGTATATATAATATAGCATATTTCATATATACAGTGTATATTTCTTCATCTCTTTATTTATAATGTTATTGTTATTTCTCTTTCATCCAGTCTGGGGGACACTGCTTTACCATGGGTTGTGGAGGGGAGCTGGGAGTTGGCACCTAACTAGTTAACTTTAGTGCTGCTGATAGACCCCTCCCCTCTACAATCCCCCTGCCTCTTCCTGTACAATCCAGTTTTTTTTAGGTGCCCTGGAGTTGGGCAGCCTTTTTGTTTAGTGCTTAGTTTAATGTTAAGAAATTTTATTTTTTTCTTTTACTTTTTACTTTTTTCTTTCAGCTGGCAGCGCTGGAGTGTGTTCTACTATAGAGAACACACTCACAGCTTGGCAGCGCAGGCATTCCCCTGTCAGCTGAGAGCCAGCGGTTCTCACTGACAGGGACCAAAGTACAAAGTGCCTGATTGAAGGGAGTGACAAGAGGTCTCATGGACCGCTGCACTCCTACAGCCTCCCCGATAACCGGTGCTGCCATTACAGGCATAGAGCGCCGGTTATCGGATAATGAAAATGGCGGCGGCCATCTTGGATTTCAGCAGCAGCGCCGAAAAGAGGAGAAGGGGGCTAAACCAAGATTCCCCCCTCAGACATAGGAGGGGGGCGTAGGAAAGGTACCACTGCTGAGACCTCTGTCCTGGGAAGAGGAACTAATAGAGGTCTCCACAAATCTGCCACCAAAAGCCGTTTTTTCCTATGGATTTTCAAGCAGGAACATCGGCATCAGGGAAGAGGGGGGAGCTAAAACATAGAGTTCCCCCCCTTCCTACAGAGAAAGAGAGAGATGGACTGTCCCAGGGTTCTGGCGCCAAAGCAGAAGCCCGGGAACAGGAACAGAGCTGAGGGAGAGCACAGACTGCTGTTGAACTTCTCCCTGTCTTGGTGGCCCTTGGGCTAAGTACAAGCTTATTTAAACACATATTTGTTGTTTTATTACTGACTTAGCAGGTTTACATTATAGTCTCCTGCTAGCCTAAAATATTTATGGTGTTTAAAAATATTCAAGTACAACTTTTTCAAAGACATTAGTTGATTACTTGTAATTTACTCTGTTCTTTTAATATATTTTACTCTCTCTCTCTTTCTTTATCTCTATCTGTATATTCAGCTAGATTGATTTGTGTGATTGGTGTGCCTTCCTTTATATAAAATGACAGATAAGGGAAAGGGCCCTATGGCAAAATATTTCACATGTTCTAAATGTCATGTTAAATCCAGTATCTTGAATGTGGCGCTTTCCACTGCTTTATTCCTGACATTACAGCGGTTTCTAAAACTAAAAATCTGACCCACGTGCATTTACAACGATCAGTCACTACATTAAAACCACTGATTGAAGTGAATAACATTGTTTATCTCGTTACAAAGGCACCTATCAAGGGGTGGCCTATATTAGACAGCAAGTGAAAAGTCAATTTTTGAAGTTAAGGGTGTTGGAAGCAGGAAAAATGGGCTTGCTGTGCATGGGGCTGCGTAGCTGCAGACTGGTCAGAGTGCCCATGCTCTGAACCCTGTCAACCACCTATAATGGGCACGTGAGCGCCAGAACTGGACCACGCAGCAATGGAAGGATGAATCACGTTTTCTTTTAAATCATGTGCATGTGCGTCAGTTACCTGGGGAAGAGATGGCACCAGGATGCTCTACAGGAAGAAAGAAAGAAAGCCGGCAGAGACAGTGTGATGCTATGGGAAATGTTCTGCTGGAAAACCTTGGATCCTGGCATTCATATGGAAGCTACATTGACACGTACCACCTACGTAAACATTTTTGCAGACCAAGTACACTCCATCATGGCAACAGTATCTCCTGATGGCAGTGGCCTCTGAATAGAATAATTTGCCCTGTCATGCAGAGAAAAATGTTCAAGAATGGTTTGAGGAACATGACAAAAAGCATTCAAGGTGTTGACTTGACTTCCTGTCACAAACTTACCATCCTTCGCTCCATCGCAGTCTCAGTTCACTGTTTCCCTTACGGCTCTTCAGGGAATTGAAGGTCACACGACCGCATTTCAGAGCGGGGGAATTTGAATCCTCGGGTATCTAAACACCACTCTGACACTCGTTCAGTGTCAGAGCAATTTGTAGGTGTCCTGCCTCCTGTTCCTGTGCGGTACCCTATGTGCTTCACTGGATCCTTGACTGATTACTGTGTACCAGATTCTGCTTGGCTGACCACTCCTGCTCTTCTGTGCCTGTGTACCGATTCTGGTTTGTTGACTTCCCGCTGCCTCAGTATTTGCCTGCCAACTTGTGTTACCAGATCCAGCCTGTCCTGACCCTGATTTCGCCTGCTGAATCTGTACCTCAACGCCAGCTTGTGTACCCGGACCTGGTTTGTCTGATTTCACTCATTACTTACCAGCATACATATGTCTACTCCATCTGCAGTGCTACATCTTGAGGCAGGCCAGAGGACGGAGACCTGCAAGTTCTCGGCAGCAAAGCCCATCCCGCCTTGCAGTAGTTCTTGGTGAATACTGGGGAGCTCGTTAGACTCCGGCACCTCCTGTTGGCCAAAGTCAATCTTAATTAGCACTAGGATCCTATTCAATTTGTTACACCTCCAAATTCCCCAGATCTGAATCCAATTGAATATCTGTAGGATGCAGTGGCCTGTTTCACACTGCAAAAATTGTTCAGGAATGGTTTGAGGAACATGACAAAGAGTTTAATGGTGTATTCCGTTGTCATGGGTTGGACACTTGCATTGAGGTTCTCTTATCAAATGAGGCTCTCTCTATCATATTATGAAGTAAATTTACATTATTATGGTAGCTTATATACAGTGTGTGTGGCATTATAAGATGTGTATGGTAACTTTATTTGCATCATTAGGTATGGCGTTATTGAATTTCAAACTTGTGTCACGGGTGGGACAGAAAGTAGACATACCTTCTCACATAGTGGACAATTTTATACAATCTCTGTGAATGTTTAGGTGGGATAAAATTTATAATTTTCCCATTATGAAGTAAGAACTTGGTGTAGATGTTACAAAAAAAACAAGGAGAAAGTTTTGGTTTTATGCAAATAATGTTTTTTTTATTTTGTCACGTGTAGGACAGAGTGCAAACTAATTCTCAGTAACACCCATTTTATGTATGTAAAACAACAACTGTACACTTCTATTGCTAAACAATCTTTTTTTTTTAATTTAAAATGTTAATCTTATTACAAATGTTATTGTTTTGGAGTACAGATTTTTTGTTTTTACATTCGACTTTCAAACCCATCTACCAGAAAACTCAAACAAAAATGCTGCCTCTCACTTTTTTAAGAACTGGTTTAGGTAACGCTGCAAGAATCTGATCAAAATTTACAAACTGAACATCATTTTCATTTATTTTGAACAGTTATCCATTTTCCCCCAACATCTTTCAAAAACATTATTTTCACTGAACCGCCCTCTTCACAGGAGCACTGTGTAATGCCACCATATCAGTAGTGAGCAAGATTGGGCGATTCAGTTTGAAAACTTTGAACATTGTGTGCTTAAACTGAAAAGTGCGCCCAACAATCAAAGTCTGTTTTTCATGGCCCTGCAGATAGTGTAGTGACTGTTACCAATCAATACCAATTACAGCTTTCCATCTTTGATCTAGCAATTCTTTGTTTTCTACAATTTCTTCAGAAGGGATACATATGATTTGAACATTTTTCACTGCCAAGTGTGCTGCTGAAACAAAGTCTTTAAAACAGCCCAAATTTCAGGTTGAAAATTTTAATCTGCTCCCCACAGCACAGGTTTTTTTTTTTTTTTACTACAGCTCCTATCCCATCAACCATCCCCTTTCCCCACTCTGAAGTATTCTTTCATAAAACAAAGGTTGACATTGTAAATCTATTCTTAAATTAGGCTCCAGCCCCAGCTGAAAATATTTTCATGTTTAGTAAATTAAATTCACTTTTCAATGAAGTTACAATTCTATTCAGGTAGGCAAATGCAGCATACTTGCTGTGTGTCACTGTTCCACAGGAGAAGTCAAGCTGAAGAAGCGAATCCTAGGGTTCATACAGTTTTGCACTACTTCTGGCAGGGCGCGGAGTCTAACGAGGAGACGGTGTTCACCAGGAACCGCCGCAAAGCAGTATGGTCTTAGCTGCGTCTTACTCGCAGGTCGCGGCCCCCACCAGGAGTACTGAACGGAAGCCCTTGGGAAGGCTTAAGGAGACAGAACCGAAGGCGAGTAGTCAGCGGCCCTAAAGATAGCTAGCCTCTCGGGAACAGGAGGTGGAGCGTCAGCTCTGCAGCCTAGCCGGTTACCACACCGACAAGGAATGGAGAGGATCAGCCTAGAACAACTGTAGAGGGTCAGCTCTTCAGACAACGGAGTAGTAGTAGTAGCTGCGGGTAGAGTGTTAGCTCTGCAGGCACAGGAGAAAAAGATGCAGTGGATGGAGCGTCAGCTCTTTAGGCAATAGATACCACGGATGAAGCGTCAGCTCTTTAGGCAATAGATACCACGGATGAAGCATCAGCTCTTTAGGCAAACAAATATCACGGATGAAGCATCAGCTCTTTAGGCAATAGAGTAACAGATACCACAGGACACACAGGGAAGCCACTTCTAATCATCAGGGAATGACTCAAAGAACAGGCACCTTAGGTAAGGAGGAAGTGCCTTTTAAACTGAGCGCCATTAGGATCCACCAATGACAGAGGAACAGGGGTTTTAAAGAAGCCGGTGGATCTGCGCATGCGCAGACCCGATTTCAAGATGGCGGCGCACAGGACGGAGCGGAGCGCCGGAGACAGGTAAGTCTGCCGGGTGTCCTACCCGATCACCCGGCGCGTGACACTGTGGGCAAGAAAATCACTTACCATTGCAAAGGATCGTTTTTCTTCCCGTGAAAGGCCTTCGATTTGGGGTCATTTTTAAAGATCTAACTTTAATCATTTACATTTATAATTATCTCTTATTTTAACATTAATAACATTTTGGTATAATATGTTATTATTTTAATCAATAAAATTCTTAAGAATGTTAAAAATAGTGCCCAACCAATTGGGACTTAGCAGGTTCTTTATAAGACCTTCTCCATCTACCCCACAACATCCTTGAAAAAGTGCCGTGCTGTATCCTCTGTCTGCTTCTCTGCATGGAGTACATAGTTCTGGAGAATGACAGGCTTTTGTCATACCCAGAAAAAGTGGATGGCACACCCCTGATTGAAGAATGGCTGGAGCTATCCACCAATCCAAATGCAGGAAGCTGTAAGTCTGCTGAGAGACGGCAGGAACTGCAGGACAGTTAAGTCTGCTCAGATATATGAACACTTGAAGAAAGAATAGTTACATAGCAAGCCTTATACATTCTCCTTTGGCCATTTGAGGTATTAGAAGGTATGAAAATGACCAACAGCTGATAATCAGGTTCTCACACATTAACTGCACAGTTTGTTTGTATCAATAAAAATCATATTCTGCTCTCTGTATTGTGTGGCAGTGACAAGGGTGCTATGTATTGTGTGGTGGTCACAAGGGTTCTATATATTTTGTGGCGGTCACAAGGGTGCTGTGTGGTCTTCTGCTTCTGTAGCACATCCACTTCAAGTGCTGTGTATTCACAGATACTCTTCTGCATACTACCCATGGTTAATTGAGTTATTATCGCCTTCCTGACGACTTGAACTAGGCTTACTATTCTCTTCTGACGTCTGTCATTAACAAGGCATTTCCACTCACAGAACTGCCACTCTGGTTTTGAGCACCGTCCCCTGTAAACTCCACAGACTTTTGAGTGTAAAAATCCAAAGAGATCAGCAGTTTCTGAAGTACTGAAGTAACTAGGGATGTGCACCGGCGACTTTTGAGGTCTCGTGTTTTGTGTTTTGGATCCGGATTTTCGTTATTTTTGGGGTTCGGATTTGTCTCGCAAAACACTTGACGAAAGGTCTCGGTTCGGATTTAAGGTTTTGGATTCGGATTTTTTTTGAAAAAAACATAAAAAGTTTAAAAATCAAGTTTTTGGGCTTATTTTCACTCCTAGGCTATTATTAACCTCAATAACATTCAATAACAAGCATTTCCACTAATTTACAGTGTATTCTGAACACCTCACAATATAGTTATTAGTCCAAAACGTTGCAACGAGGTATCTTTCTGGACTGCGTAGAGGAGTGGGTCACCACAATATATATAATAAGAAAACCATCAACTTGTATGATTCGCACCAATAAATGTACCTGGACTGCGTAGAGGAGTGGGTCACCACAATATATATTAAAAACCCTGAACTTGTATGATTCGCACCAATAAATGTACCTGGACTGCGTAGAGGAGTGGGTCACCACAATATATATTAAAAACCCTGAACTTTTATGATTCGCACCAATAAATGTACCTGGACTGCGTAGAGGAGTGGGTCACCACAATATCTTAAAAACCCTGAACTTTTATGATTCGCACCAATAAATGTACCTGGACTGCGTAGAGGAGTGGGTCACCACAATATCTTAAAAACCCTGAACTTTTATGAATCGCACCAATAAATGTACCTGGACTGCGTAGAGGAGTGGGTCACCACAATATATATTAAAAACCCTGAACTTGTATGATTCGCAGCAATAAATGTACCTGGACTGCGTAGAGGAGTGGGTCACCACAATATATATTAAAAACCCTGAACTTGTATGATTCACAGCAATAAATGTACCTGGACTGCGTAGAGGAGTGGGTCACCACAATATATATTAAAAACCCTGAACTTTTATGATTCGCACCAATAAATGTACCTGGACTGCGTAGAGGAGTGGGTCACCACAATATCTTAAAAACCCTGAACTTTTATGATTCGCACCAATAAATGTACCTGGACTGCATAGAGGAGTGGGTCACCACAATATCTTAAAAACCCTGAACTTTTATGAATCGCACCAATAAATGTACCTGGACTGCGTAGAGGAGTGGGTCACCACAATATATATTAAAAACCCTGAACTTGTATGATTCGCAGCAATAAATGTACCTGGACTGCGTAGAGGAGTGGGTCACCACAATATATATTAAAAACCCTGAACTTTTATGATTCGCACCAATAAATGTACCTGGACTGCGTAGAGGAGTGGGTCACCACAATATCTTAAAAACCCTGAACTTTTATGATTCGCACCAATAAATGTACCTGGACTGCGTAGAGGAGTGGGTCACCACAATATCTTAAAAACCCTGAACTTTTATGAATCGCACCAATAAATGTACCTGGACTGCGTAGAGGAGTGGGTCACCACAATATATATTAAAAACCCTGAACTTTTATGAATCGCACCAATAAATGTACCTGGACTGCGTAGAGGAGTGGCCCCGGTACCCAATTTGGTACCGGGGCCACAATACCTCCTCCAAACATGGTACAGACAATTCGTCATTGAGATCCCATAAAGTATCTTAAAGACAGACAGGGTCGAAGTGTTATTGTTTGACTTTGTAAACCCAAAAACAGTCCCTGTTGCACATAGTCGTGCAATGAAGACTGACTTTTTCATTTAAAGGCACCATCTTTCAAGAGTAGTGTTTGTAAGTCTAAGTCATATTATACTTTTGGTAAAATTGGTTTATTTTGTTCCTCTTTATGGTAACTACTAATAGAATTTAAGTATTAAATAGAAGCGGCAGTTCCTCTTTATGGTAATTAGTAATAGAATTAAAGTATGAAATAGAATTAAAGTATGAAATAGAATTAAAGTATGAAATAGAATTAAAGTATGAAATAGAGTGGTATAGAGTTGTAGTGTGGTATAGAATAGAGTGGTCCCAACAATATAATTAAAAAACCCTCCACGGGTCAGAATTCCACCAAACAAGTATCTGGACTGCGTAGAGGAGTGGCCCCAGTACCCAATTTGGTACCGGGGCCACAATACCTCCTCCAAACATGGTACAGACAATTCGTCATTGAGATCCCATAAAGTATCTTAAAGACAGACAGGGTCGAAGTGTTATTGTTTGACTTTGTAAACCCAAAAACAGTCCCTGTTGCACATAGTCGTGCAATGAAGACTGACTTTTTCATTTAAAGGCACCATCTTTCAAGAGTAGTGTTTGTAAGTCTAAGTCATATTATACTTTTGGTAAAATTGGTTTATTTTGTTCCTCTTTATGGTAACTACTAATAGAATTTAAGTATTAAATAGAAGCGGCAGTTCCTCTTTATGGTAATTAGTAATAGAATTAAAGTATGAAATAGAATTAAGGTATGAAATAGAATTAAAGTATGAAATAGAATTAAAGTATGAAATAGAGTGGTATAAAGTTGTAGTGTGGTATAGAATAGAGTGGTCCCCACAATATAATTAAAAAACCCTCCACGGGTCAGAATTCCACCAAACAAGTATCTGAACTGCGTAGTGGGGTGTTCTCTAGCCTCTTCTTGATTTGAACTCAGTTCTCCAGGATCTGCAGGTATGATACAATAATAAATACTAAGCAGCCAAATACAACGATCCAAGCAATAATAAAGAAATAGACTTTCAACATAGAATTGTCTATGCAGGAATTATTCAGTAATGGAATCCACAATATAATTTAAAAACCCTGAACTTGTATGATTCGCACCAATAAATGTATCTGGACTGCCTAGAGGAGTGGGTCACCACAATATAATAAGAAAACCATCAACTGGTCTTAATCGCACCAAAAAATGTACCTGGACTGCGTAGAGGAGTGGGTCACCACAATATAATTTAAAAACCCTGAACTTGTATGATTCGCACCAATAAATGTATCTGGACTGCGTAGAGGGCCATAATTGTTACTGATGCACAGTATTCTACAAAACAATACACACTGAGGTGTCAAACCAATCAGTTTATGATTGTTGGTCTCAGACCTGAGGTCTCCCATCACCTGTACTTCTGGAAGGTGATTGGTGCCTCATTGGTGAGGCCTGGGGACAGGTTACAGAATCATTTTATAACAAGACCACTGCAATGTATTAGGAATATAATGCCAATTGACTGCTATAAATGGAAATGGAGATCTGCTATTTTAGATACAGTTGCGTTGCCTATATAGGGCTGTAACAATCTCTAAGAGGAACAAGGGGGACCAATGGCTACTAGTGATATTTGGTACATGGAGTCTAATGTCCATAATAGATTTAATGGATGCTCGGACTTTTCATGGCCTCCATGGTATTGTCACTATATATCAGCCTGATATCAGACATAGTCAGGGCAATAAGAGTCCAAGAATGGTCAGATCATAGCTTAAATCCAAAATGATAGAACAGAAGGCAGCAATACCCCGTTCCTGGGGCAATGGGTACATGAAGGATGGTGATCACTGGGCGTACTTCCCGACAATCCCGATTTCAGCTGGGCAGTCCCTAATCGACAACCTTGAAAGGAGCGGGGCTTATACTGAAATGGCCGGAGCTTTGACAAACACTAGAGCATTTCAAGCTGACTGAGGGTCAGTGTTTAAGCAGATTAGGGACGGGTTATTTAAAATGTTCGCTCATATGGATGGGAACCTAGCATCCCAAATACTATGCCATATTGGGTTATAAAGGGCTCCTGCGTCTGGCTTTTGGGCTTGTGGAGGCAGCCGTTATGTAGGTTAAACCAGTCCTGAAAATGCAGCTTATCCGATCTCTAGGAAAAAGTCACCTGACTGTGTGCAGTGGAGGCAGCCATGTTGTGTAGGCTGAACCAGCCGTTTACTAGGAACTAGTGACATCACTGATGATGAACCATAACTGACGGTAGACTCAGAATATGGATTTTTTTCAACAAAACGGCAGCCCTCTCTACATATATTGGGAAGAGAGGTTTTTACTTCACTTAATTGGTGGATTGTTTCGCATTATCCAAATACTTCAATTACAATTTTGAATAACTAGTCTCATCTGTGCAGCACTCACAGTCTTATGGTCGGCCTCATATCATTTCAGGTCAAAATATATTCAGATTAATAATAAATTGTTGTGTTCATCACTAACGTTAACATTTCATAATGCTCCACAACACATCCATTGAGATATACAAAATGTCTGCCTCCTGTCTGCAGGGAGCCATGTTGTTCCTGTCAGGTATATTATTCTTACCATTATTTACTGATAAACTGCCAACATACCGTATATCACAGGGTGTTATATTGCTCGCGGTCAGGGAAAGTTTAGAAAATGGATTGAACACAATAAAATCTGTTATTTCACTTTCTTGTCATGTTCTGTAAACATTAAAACAAAAAGAATTGAGTGATCCGTGGTAAACACGTAGCGTAGATTCTCGTCATCCAGACGATAATCCTCCGTCATCTCCCCCGCGAGTCTCCGCCAGTCTTCCTACCATAACATGAGACAATCATTTATTATAAATAAATAAATATATATATATATATATATATATATATATATATATAAAGAACGCACACATACATAACATTATGAATCTTTCTATACATATTATGAACAGTATACCAGTAGTATTATATAATTTATAGTGTACTGGACATTATCTGTATCTTGCTATACATATAGCACAGCTTGACATGGGAGAGTAATGTAATAGACAAATACACACCCTGGGGATGCACACAGACAGACACAGGGAATGTGGTGCCCAGGGAGTTTCATAATCCGACAGATAAACAGCTGCTAGCTGTCTGCATCTTCAAGAGCCAATGTGAGACACTGCAAACAGTCTGTACATGGTATCAGAAGTTAGAGTACAACCAGATATTTGCAGCATCTCTGAAAAGGACTCTGTGACTTTAAGGAGAATATGCTATTTTTATGTAGGATATTTGCACAGATAGAAATTGTGTATCTGATAAATATGGAGCATTTTAAAGTTACAATCGTGTTCTCTAAGATGGGAAGGAGCTAGCATTGATCTCAATGTTTTCGGTTTCCTAAAAATGATCTAAGGCTTAGCAGGTAGTGTACTCGACAATAACGAATCAAGTTTCAAGATGGACCAATGTTTTTCTAAAATCTTCATAATCTGATGATTAGCTGTATTAAAGGTAGTAACAAACAAGCAATTAAATGCTAAACCAGACCGAGTGTTGGGTGTGCTCTCACGTGCCGCAAGGGCAGCATAATATAGAACTAGTGCCATTCCCTCTAAACATATCCGAAGTACTCGAATTGAGGGGTGGGAGGCCCATAGACGGGAGGTACAATAACACTAGGTCCCCTAGTCTGACGCTTCGACAATACTCAATAGGCAGATCTTTGCTGTGCCTAAATATCTCATTCAAAGCGTCTGGAGAATTGGGAGGCTGACCTATCAGATCAGACAATGGCTCGCCACACTCATTTTAGAGGGAGACTCACAAGGTCACTACTAGGCAGGAATGTTGATGGAAGTCACAAATTAGGGCGTATAAGCAAACATAAGAAGGTATCCATTGGAAAAGTCTCTACAGATAAATGTAAAAATGTCATTAATGCCGATACGTGTCTAGAGCAAATGGAGACACTAGGCATGGGTAGTTTTATCAAAACTCTGTGTGATATAATTCATGGGCATACTGTTCCTTATGTTCTCCCTGATGATGTGTATTTTGTTTGTGGAAGGAAAGCTTATTCCTGGGTGACTCCGAGTTCCAAGGGCTTGTGTTTCTTAGCTAAACTGGTTCCTGAAATCATGACTATTACTAATGAAGAAATGGTTGATATTCACAAGACTACATCACCACCATACATACACACACAGTATGAACACTGTGGCAAGAGAAATATGATTCCGGGTGAGGAACCCATAGCTACAAAATTGATTATTGAAACTGCTGGTTTCCAAGTTATGGTTGCTCTAGATCTCACCAGGACCGCTCGAGGAACATTAAACTTTAAATATATCCAATGCCTAGCTAAATTAATAGATAATATCACCGAGATGTATGATGACACTTTCAGGTATACTGGAAGGGAGCTACAAGCGTACAAGAAGGAGTTGGTGCAACACAGACTGGTCCTAAATTATCTCACCTCTATTACTGGTGGGTACTGTGTGACACTGGCCACCCAGTTCGGTGTCAAATGTTGCACGTACATCACTAATAATATGGATGACCCTAAAGAGGTTATAGACCGGAAGATGGATGAAATTTTACAGCTGAAATGGGAATTTCGAAAGAGCCATAATTCTTCGTTATATGAGGTCGGGGAAAAGGTGGCGGGTTGGTTCTCGTGGTTGAACCCTGTGAAATGGTTCTCAGGTCTGGGGAAGTAGGTACAGGAAATGGTTGCTAGTGTAGGTAAGCTCCTTCTCCTTATACTGGGTGTCATCTTAGCAATTGGTTTAGTTGTCAAATGTGTTCCTACTGTGTTGAAGTGTGGAAAAAGGTCTCATAGGAGTAACACTGAGAAAGAGACTGAAAGGGTGGTACCAGATACCGAGATCATGGTCTGTGAAGAAGTATTGTATAATCCTGAACTTGAAACGGTGATTGGGTGATAGTTTGTTACACTATCAAAGGGTGGGGCTGTCGAAGTCAGCAAATTGGATAAAGTCATTTCAATTAAAGTCGCGCAAACTTGGTTGTCTTTGTCTGAAAAGATGCGTACGGTACGCTATGGCATGAAAGGGCGTACGCATCCACTACACGTGGCAGCAACAGTAATTGGTCTTTTACCATACATTCGCACAAACACGCATACTTATGAAATAGTACACATTAATGGTAACAATGGCACTTCCGGGCAGGAGCTGATTGTCCCATCCGGGCCCCCGTTCTCTGGTCGCTGGGAGCTCTCGGTGCTGACAAGATGTCCCGTGGCTCTATAGAGATTCCCCTGCGGGACACGGACGAGGTGAGAGGGGGGAACCCCAATATATAACCTCACATGTGACTGCCCCCCGACATCCAGCTCCCCAGACTGTCTGTGAGATTCTTCCCCGCTGAGGCTGCCCCCTGTGCTGGGGACCCTGGTCCTAGGCAGCTCCCACAGGGGTTACACCAGGAATCACCATGTATTGGTTTATCGCCCCTTCCCCGCTGAGGCTGCCCCTGTTCTGGGGACCCTGGTCCTAGGCAGCTCCCTCAGGGGTTACAGCAGGGATCACCATGTATTGCTCTATAGCCCCTTCCCCGCTGAGGCTGCCCCCTGTGCTGGGGACCCTGGTCCTAGGCAGCTCCCACAGGGGTTACACCAGGGATCACCATGTATTGCTCTATAGCCCCTTCCCTGCTGAGGCTGCCCCCTGTGCTGGGGACCCTGGTCCTGGGCAGCTGCCTCAGGGGTTACACCAGGAATCACCATGTATTGGTTTATCGCCCCTTCCCCGCTGAGGCTGCCCCCTGTGCTGGGGACCCTGGTCCTAGGCAGCTGCCTCAGAGGTTACACCAGGAATCACCATGTATTGGTCTATAGCCCCTTCCCCGCTGAGGCTGCCCCCTGTGCTGGGGACCCTGGTCCTAGGCAGCTCCCACAGGGGTTACACCAGGAATCACCATGTATTGGTTTATCGCCCCTTCCCCGCTGAGGCTGCCCCTGTTCTGGGGACCCTGGTCCTAGGCAGCTCCCACAGGGGTTACACCAGGGATCACCATGTATTGCTCTATAGCCCCTTCCCCGCTGAGGCTGCCCCCTGTGCTGGGGACCCTGGTCCTAGGCAGCTCCCACAGGGGTTACACCAACAATCACCATGTATTGGTTTATCGCCCCTTAGAACTGATTCTCTGGGTTTTATTCCAAACCCCATGCCTATGATATTATCGGGACATACCAGCCCCAGATTCAGACTTTGCTTTGACTACAAGCTTGTCTAAATATAAGTACATTACGTCTAATAGCCGGACTGTGTTCATATATCATAACAGGCTTGTGATTAACACTATATATTGATTGCCTAATATAATTTATTCGTGAGAAATACATGAGACAGGACCAGCTTTTAAGTAACAATTTCATTACTCTATTTTATTTTGGTTATAATTCGCTGTTTTAGTATATTTTAACAATAAAAGTTAAGTTTTATACATCACAATCCCTAATATGTAGAAACAATTAGTGGAGTACTTAGTGCATCTTACAAACCATTATCCCTGTCTCTTTCTTCCTTACAATACTGTAGGTTTTGATGCACCCCTTTGTGATTCTGTCACTCACCGGACTGTGAGTGCTTCTTCCCGGACATTTAGGAACCGTGGCCGTCCTCCATGCTGAGGGTCTGCGCATGCGCAGCCCTTTCCTATACTTCAGTGTATGTCCCTTTAACTCAATTGGCAGATCAGGCAACACTCCCTATATTAAGCACCTGTGGTCAACACCACGTTGCCTGATCTTGGCAGCAATGTTAAATATTTGGTGAGTTTGTTTCAGTTTATTCTTTTTCATAAAAATGTAATTTTTTTATTTTTTTTGCAGAATGGAAGGGATATCATGTGACATGGACAATGAATATTCTACTCCATACTGATCCTTCCTCGTTTTAAAAGTTATGTTTGTATTTTGTAAAAAAATACAGGTTTTACATACACTTCTTTCTTTTTACTTTTTTAAGATTGCACCCAAATATTGGATGGATACAACTTTCAGGAATATGGAATCGAAAATTGCAGACATAACTAGAGTTTTCAGGTAAAAAACTATATAACTATTGACTTAGACATACATTTTTAATGCAGTCTATTTGAATGTTAACATTTTTCTCCTTATCAAGAGTCCAACAATAGGTTATGTTTTGTGTCCATATCAACTAAAGCACTATCAATGTTCCAGTATTTAGATGTGAAATGTAATATTAATTTCAAAGATAAGCTTTTAATAAAAAAAAATTCTTGCAGATGTTCGGATGGAATTGGTGGATGTCATTTTAAAGAAACAGCTTGAAAATCCAAGGGACTGAATGAACTTAAGAAAAATGTATTAAAAATCTTATGTATTTTGTACAATAAAATTTTACTTTTGAATTTATTGTTCCTTTAATTATTAGATAGATACACCTTCATCAAATGCAGTTACCTAGCCAATATTTTAGGGGGATAGTATTTCCATTTTTTAAAGTTGGGATGTTGTACACTTGCTTACTGTGAACTACTGCAACCATTTTTGAAAAAAAAAAAATGCAGCACATGACAATAGAGAGAATAGACATGACATTTTTACATGTACCCTAAACTTTTTTGTATACATGTATTACGGTTGTAATGGCTCCTACTCTGATATATAGTCATTAGTGGTTAAATTTGCATACATATTTTTAATTTAATTAAATTTAAAATTAAAAAAGTTGTGCTTAGGTAAGAAATAGTATTATTAAATTAACTTTCAGGGAAAGAGTTGAATGTTTAACACTCAAGATAGCAGTTTGAGATAATTTTCAATGGGATTAAACTAAGTATAGCATTTTCTTTAAAAAGGTATTGATACAACAGGGTGTATTATAGCAAAACAACTTGGGTGATAGGCACTATAGCAGGGGTAAGAATGCCATAATGACTAAACACCCACAGACTGTTCAGCGCTGGCCTGGATTCACTAACAAGGGTGTTCCCCTTGAAAAATGTAAGCGTGCCACCCCACTATTGACACCCAGGCCAGGGCTGATACCACTAGGGCTCTTCCTACTAGGCAGGGGCTCTGGGTAGTAGGGTAATAAATGTGTATTTGGTATGGGAAAAAAAAATAAAATTCAGATTTGTGGAACTACATGTCCCAGGCAGCCATGTTTTCCAAAATATTGTCCCCACGCTGCTACTAGTATAAGTACAAGCACCAGCATACCCACTTAACAAAATAGTAAAATAAAATCACAACACCCTCATTACCCAAAAAAAATATTTATATAAAAGAAACCAACAAAAAATTTTGTTTTGTGGAACTACAGGTCTCAGGCTGCCGTGGGTGTCACGTCATGTTTCCACTTGTGCTTTGCCAAGTGCCGACATGCCCTGGCTGCCGTGGGTACGCTGGTGCTTGTACTTATACTGGTAGCAGCGTGCGCACACTATTTTGGGCAACAATGCTGGCTGGGACCTGTAGTTCCACAACATAAAATGGTTTTGTATTTCATTTCACTTTTTTACACAAATATTCTTCCTTTATTACCCTACTACCCACAGCCCAGGGTGGTAGGAAGAGCCCTAGTGCTATCAGTAGTGGGGTGAGTGTCCCTAGGGGGGTGGCTCGTTTACATTTTTAAAGGGGAACACACTCCCTAGGGAATCCAGCTCAGCGCTGAACAGTCTGTGGGTGTTTAATCATTATGACATTCTTACCCCTGCTATAGTGTTAATCACCCAGGCTGGTTTGCCCAGTGCTGTTTTATTGAAAATATGGGTTACGCTTTGACATTTTTTCAAGAGTTTTTCTAATTAAACAGCAGTAGGTCGGCTGCACTAGGGTTAAGTTTAAATTTAGGTTCAGAAGATGTACATCTGCATCAGAACACGGTAGCTGTCATGTCTTTCTAGTAAAAGCTGCAACAGAGTATTTCAGCAATGCTACTTTTTTTTCTTATTTTTTTTGAATAAGGTGTACATGAGGGTGTTTATTGTATTTCTTGGGGTTTTATTTTTTTTTATAAAGAGTTGTGGTTGTAATGAGGGTGTTGTGCTTTTATTTAACAATTTGATTTGTGGAACTACAGATCCCAGCCAGCCATGTGTGTAAGAGCATGAAGACACTTTTGGTTCTCAAAGTGGCATCAATCTTTTTTGGGTGCCATGGGAATCCTGATGCTTGTAGTTAGAGTAGTAGCTGCATGGCCACACTATTTAGGCAAACATTGCTGGCTGGGACATGTAGTTCCTCAAATAAATATATATTTTTTTTTTTATAAAAACAAAATGCCCATTTATAAGCCCCAGGCCAGGGGTATTAGGAAGAACCGTAGTGCTATCAGCACTGGGCTGGGTGTCCCTAGGGGGGAGGCCAACTACAATTTTTAGGGGACAGCACTCACTAAGGAATCAAGGGCAGCAGTGAACAGTCTGTGGTTGATTAGTAATTATGACAGTGGGACCAAACTGCGTTTCTCTTCCCCTGCTATAGTGCCTATCACGAAAAAAAAATAAAAAAATTGTTTATTGATATCAAAAAAATAAAGGAAACAATATTTAAGACTAAAGTCACTTTTGTTGGATGATTATTCAAAAAGGTACTGCAGTGATCACTTTTTGAAACTTATATATGAATACATTTTGGAATAAGTCATTTTTATTTTATTGTGTATAGTCCTAGAGAAAAAAAATAAAAAAAAATGGACACCACACTGCTTCTCTCTGCATATTTTTTTTCAGTCCAATATCCAAAAGATCCATGTTGCTTTGTTTTTAGGAGATCTATTAGAAAAAAGAAAATTAGGTCAGTATCAGTCTATTAAGAAAAATAAATCTGATTTGCATTTCATAAAAAAATTATTAAGGGTCAGCAATATTGTCAAAAGATTTCAGTTATCAATTGACATATCCAATCACATCACTCCCTTACATATAAATGCAATACAACAAATACATTTTTTTAAAGTATAAAAAATTTTTTATACTCACCATGATGTTATTTTTCACTTCCTTACCCATTTTCTGAAAAGCTAGATTATATCCTCCTTTGGGGCCAGGTACACAGTTTGCCATCATTCCTGTATATATAATAGTACAAGGACATTATTTTTTTTATAAAATACACACATCAATTTTAACCGTTGTAAAAAAAGTAATACTTACATGAAAAAAAATCTTCTATTACACGTTGACGAACATGAGTTGCAAACTCCTCCATCTGACCAAGCTCAGGAGAAAGGTCCAAATCCAAACTAATGTCTGGATCAATTTCAACCTCCAATTGGTTTGCAATACAAATATTGTGAAGAATACAGGAACCAATAATTATATCGCAAACTTTGGAGGGTGAATATAAAAGCACACCGCCGGACCGGTCTAAACAGCGGAACCGGCTTTTAAGTGTACCAAAGGTTCTTTCTATTACACACCTGGTACGAATGTGTGCTGATTGGTACCTTTTTTCTGAGGAAGATACAGGGTTGCTTAAAGGAGTCAGCAACCAGGAACGATTTCCATATCCACCGTTGCCTTAAAAAAAAAAGAAAAAGCATTTTTAAAAACAGTGACACATCATTAAATTTTTTTAAGGGTTTACAACTACACCTGTAATACACAATTAACAAAAAAAAAAAATTACAAAAAAAAATTACCAAGCAGCCAGCCATCTGGAAAGGATCTTGCTTCGAAATTACGGAATAAGGACGACTGTTGCAGGATGAAGGAGTCATGGGATGAACCTGGGAAACCAACAACAACATTAGTGATTTTTTGCTTAGCATCACAAACCATCTGAACATTGATGGAATGGAAGTGTTTTCGATTACGAAAACATTCTTCCATTCAACGGGGTGGTGTAAGGGCAATGTGGGTGCAATCAATTGCACCCAGCACATTGGGCATTTGAGACAAAGCGTAACATTTAGCTTTGACCTCACGCCACTCATTGGCAGACTGCGGGAAATTAATAAACGTTGCAGTGTGCTTTTTGAGGGCATTTAGGACCTGGAACAGGATCCTAGAAAAAGTGGGCTGGGAATACCCGGCAATAACTGCCAAGGTGGGCTGAAATGTTCCTGAGGCAAGAAAATGCAAAACACCAAGCAGTTTGGCAAGTCCAGGGACTGCACAGTTACTAGGGTAACGAGGTTCCAGGTCCTGTTTTACAATCTCATACAGATTGTAAATTGCAGAGGACGATAGGCGATATAGTCTTCTCACCTCGTCCTCGGCCAATCCATCAAGCAAACGCCTGTTGCGGTACAGACGCGGCCTGGGGATCCTAGTCCTACTTGCCACACTGGACAATGCAGCCATTGCCTGTAGCTTGCACTACTTGCCATACACACCCTATACCCATGTATATATAGGCTGAATCGAATCATGAATCAAGAATCATGAATCATATAATGAATCATGAATCGAATAATGAATCATAAATTATGAATTGAATCATGAATCATGAATTGAGACATGAATCGAATCATGAATCATGAATCGAATCATGAATCATGAATTGAATCATGAATCATTAATCATGAATCATGAATTGAATCATGAATCATGAATCATGAATTGAATCATGAATCATAAATTGAATCATAAATAATGAATCATGAATTGAATCATGAATCGAATCATGAATCGAATCATGAATCGAATCATGAATCAAGAATCATGAATCATATAATGAATCATGAATCGAATAATGAATCATAAATTATGAATTGAATCATGAATTGAGACATGAATCGAATCATGAATCATGAATTGCCCCACAAAGCTGCCCACAGAAACATATTTCCTGGAGGGAGTTTTTATTTTTTATTTTTATCCCCCCAATCGAGGCTTTTGAAAACCAAGGTTTAGTGGACAGCAAAATGCAGCACAATTAGGATTTTTTGTGGACTTCTCTGAGCTCTGCCTAATATATATTTGAGTAATGAAAGCTGAAAATTGTGTATTGTTGATGGGTTTTAAGAGTCCATTTTGCCTTTCTTATTTTTTTTGTTAAAATTGCATTTGAACCTAAATTGTTTTTGTTTTACTTGTTTGGTTTTTTTTTGGTTTTTTTTAAATGCTTACATTAATTGATTTTACTTTTAGTTCTTTAATTTTCAGCAAGGCATTTTGAGCCCCGTGCCCTCCCACATAGTGCTTTCTACCGCTGGCATTTCTTAAGGTTCAGAAAAATAGACCTTGCATTCTAAAACGTTAACATTAAATTGCCACAATTGTGTTATATATGTGTGCAGTACCACATTAATCAATTTAAAGCTACCACTTGCAGTTAGAGTGAAAAACTGGCCAAACAAAGACCCCATTCACCAAGCCCCGGGGTTGCTCTCTGCAACTATTTTTTCCTGTGACTCATGGGTTAGTCTCAAGTCCTGGCTAGATCTGTGGTTGAGCAGGGTCCAAATAGAAGGACCAATCGGGAGCCACAATCATAGATATTGCTTCTCCTGATTGATTCTCATGCTCAGAAATTCTACCCCTTGTCTTTCCACAACCATTTTAAAGTGGAAAACTGAAATGTTCTACTTACATGGTAGTGCAGCCTTAAGAGTACATTTTAACATGTTGGGTCACTAGAAACATACTTATCCATTTTCATTCTCTTTATCGGCAGGCTGTAAGTTTTCAGAGCCTGTTCATGTGGTCCCCTGACTGTCAGATATGTAATGCGTTCTATTAGGAATCTTCTCTTTTTGGGGCCCTGGGATATAGACACTGACAGTTGAGGTATTTGCTAAAAAATAAGGTTGAACACCACTTCTTAAATGGCATCCAAGTGATGCTGCTGACTATTCTTCCCCGTTGTACGAGCCCTATGTTTATAATAAGCTTTTAGATAATGAACCATTACATGTTAAGATTATTAATATTGGATTGTTAGAGCTAGATACTGTCAACGTAACTGGTGTCAGAAGTGTTTTACTATAATTTGCCATAACTAGAAGTGATAATTGCAATGTCCTGTCAAGTCTTTCCCCCAAGCTACACAAAATTCACTCGGGACATAACAGGTGGGTGGTTACACTTGGCACATGAAAGACAGAAGAAAAAAATGTTGTGTATGTACAAATCATGTCTACACATAGGGTTTGACCTCCTTGTATTTTCTTTATTTTAAAGCTTGCCAATTTGATTATTATGTACTCTAGTAAATAAAACATTTTTTTTATATATGTGTTGGTTTGTTTTGTTTTTTTTGTTACATTTCGGGAAGTACCACTGGCAGTTGTAGTTTCACAAAATACCTAGGGGCCAACACATCAACCAAGTTAGCCACATTTGCAGTCTCTTTTTACTCTGGACAAATCTCTAGAAATGTGCCATAAAGAACAGGGCATGTCCTCCCTTCTGTGTGTTGCCCTCCCTTTATTTTCCCAGCCCCAAGAATTCAAGAGGGCTATCCATGACCGCTTGCTCTTTGCTGCCGGAACCAGGAAGATGGTAATGAGTATGGTTGAGAGAGACACCGTGAAAGCATCGATGTGAGAGATATTTTGAAACACGTGATGACATGTACTTTGGTGCAGTTTTGCTTATAGCCGTGCATGTTTAATAGAAGTTTTTATTTATCTTGGGTTCTGTATAATACAGACACCCAATGTAAAAACTTGCATTGTGGAACAGCAGTACAACAAAGTTTTATGAGGAAAATTAGTCTAACTGCTGCATTCAAATAGATTGTATGGGTAGTAGTATGATTAGGGGAAGATCAGTATTGTAAAAATCAATGTGGTATCCCACAATCTCCCTGGCTATATGGGAATCATCTTCCAGACTACATGGTTTCCCCCCTTTTCAGCTCTTCGGTGTTCGCTCTAGCAACCTCCACTCTACTGTCAAATCTCGTCTTGTCTCTCGTCCACTCACTACCATTGAGACATTGTGTCTGCGCCGAGCATCAAAGCCAGGTCTCTACTCCGAACTAACGCCCCTTCTACAACTCCCTGTGACCATCACAAAATGACATGAGAAGGTGACCTGGGTTACCCCCTTGACGATGACGACGACTGGTTGGAAATACGGGACAATGCTGCCTCTAGCTCAATTTGTGTTTGGATAAAAGAAAACCTATATAAACTCCTTTTTTGTTGGTACTACGTCCCCTACCTGCCTCTATAAGATATTACCTGACTCCTTGGAAAGATGTTGGTGTTTATGCTCTGCAATAGACTCATTTCTACACATATGGTGGGACTGCCCAAAATCGATCCCTTTTTGGAGTGAAGTTGAATGCCTGATAAAATCTGTGATTCAAATTTCCCTTTCCCTTGATCCAAAATGTTTTCTTCTACTTAGATTCCCTTCGACCACTAAACATCAAAATAAACTTGCTCGCCACATTATTTCTGCCACCACATGCCAAATCCCCATTGAGTGGAAGCAGGTCACTCCCCCCTATCTCACTGCTGTGATTAACAGGATATGGGAAACTCACTGCATGGGGTACATGACCAACATTAAGCATAACTCCTCCAAAACCGTTAACAAAATCTGGGATCCCTGGATGTCCTACTTCCAGTACGACGTCCCCTTTACTTTGCGAACACCCCCCACCCCAACTTACTACCCTTCCTCCTCTTACCCCTGGGTGGTTCTTGCCACACCACCCTCCTGCTTATCGTCTTCTATTTCCTATTTCTTTGCTCTTGTCATTCTTACACTTCTCTTATCATAGGACCACTAGTCTGTGTTTATTTTTTTCCCCCCTTCTTCCTTTACTTATTCGGTTTCTTAATTCAAGAAAACTACTGGTCTTCCCTTCTCCATATCTTTAAAGAATCTGATTTCTGTCCTCTCCGGCTTTCGGAGGTCTCTTCAACTAATGCACTCCAACTAATGTACAATGTATTTAATTTTCGCTGTGTTATGTTATCTGACCGTTAATAAACATTTGTTTAAAAGAAAAAAAGTGTGGTAGTTGAGTGCATGGATTAAAGTTTTTGCAGTATCGTGCACAATATGTGCATATTCTGGAAATGTTTCCTAGAACTGTTCTTTATTCCCCACATCCAATCTGTATCCGAATCCTTTTTATATGATAACAGGCAGCAAAGTTGAGGGATACGGTCTCTTATTCTGTCAACAGAAATAGATTTAGGGTAGATAGCTTCAGGTGGTTGGTGGGAATAGTATTAGCTTTTTTTGAGAGATTGAGTTTGACCGGGTGAGATGACATCCAAGATGAAATGACAGACATTCAGCAACACAGATGGTGAGAGGTCCGGAGAGGATAAATAAATTTGGGTATTCTCACAGAGATATTAAAATCCAAAGAAGCTTATTTTTTTTTTTTTTGAGAACATTTATAAATAAAGGAGAGGCCTTATGGCTATCCTTGTGGTACTCCAACTGATGGAGGTAGTGTAGAGGAGGTGGGTCCAGAGAAACGAACACTGAAACGAAGATTTGGTAAGAATGATGGTGCAGGAAAGGCATTGAGCAACTTGATCGTTAGGGAAGAGTAT
Organism: Mixophyes fleayi; assembly: GCF_038048845.1. NCBI lineage: Eukaryota > Metazoa > Chordata > Amphibia > Anura > Limnodynastidae > Mixophyes > Mixophyes fleayi. The sequence continues at coordinate 113,195 of NW_027448388.1, forward strand.
ATAATTATTGTCTGATCTTGTGAATCTTGTCCCTGAAGTAGGAAACAAGATGGACATTGATAGTTGGAGGGGTTGTTTTGAGAAGAGATTTAAAAATGTTTTAAAAATGCATTTGGGGTGAGCGTAAATGGGAGGTTGGAAGTCTGTCTTGGCAATGCCCATAGAATTTCAATATATAATTATATTGTCTAGTGCAATGTTGGCTAACCTATGACACTCCAGGTGGTCTGAAACTACATGTCCCTGCATGCTTTGCTAATATATAGCGGCTTATTGCTGGAAGGGTATGCTGGGACTTGTAGTTTCACAACACTTGGAGTGTCACAGGTTAGCCAACACTGGTCTAGTGACTTACTCAAATGTCTTTCTACTATATTCGTTTCCACAAGCATCTTGTTTCTTTTGTGTGCCATGGCCAAGAGTCCAGTTGTTGCTGAGGTAGAGTAGCTGAAGCCAGTTGCTCAAGGACTGTTGCCTTTGGTTAAGATGTTATGCTGCCAGATTGTGAGACCAGAGTATAATGGTAGTATTATGTGTGTAGGGCAGCATGGTTAGCACTTCTGCCTCACAGCACCAGGGTCATGAATTTGTTTCCCAACCATGGCCTTATCTGTGGGGAGTTTGCTCTCCCCGTGTTTGCGTAGGTTTCCTCCCACACTCCAAAACCATACTAGTAGGGTAATTGGTTTCTATTAAATTGACCTTAGTCTCTCTCGGTCTGTGTGTGTATGTTAGGAAATTTAGACTGTAAGCTCCAATAGGGCAGGGACTGATGAGTGAGTTCTCTGTACAGCGCTGCGGAATTAGTGGCGCTATATAGTTAATGATAATGATTTGGTGTGTCCTTTTATGGGAAGGAACAGTTGTTTATACAGTAGTGTGATCACAGCTGGTGGTACTGTGTGTGTGTGTGTGGGGGGGGGGTGCATGCATGTGGATGGAGGTATTTTGCATAGCCACAGTTAAAACCTGCTCAGTTACAATGTGGACAGCTTCTAATACTTGGATCTAGTTTATAACTTTACAATAATTTTGTCCAGACTTAGTTTGTGTGTGCAATATTTTGCTATAAGCAAGTTGGAAGCCAAAAATCTAACATTTATTTTTTACTGTAATGTACTTTTCCTTCATATTCCCTAAACCATTCCCAGTGAAGCAGGATATAAGCATAAAAGATGTCATATTTTTGTAAATTTCCTTTTTAACGTTTGTAATTTTTGTGAATAATGGAATGGGATCTTGTATGGTGACCACTACTGTAACTTATAAAAATACCTCCCCTTTCTGAGCTGAACATTACACTTATTACAGGTAACCACCACCTGCCATCTTCTACATAACTAAGCTTCTATATATCCAAACTGTTGCCAAAAGTAGACTGAAGGCTTTAGTACACGTTGTCTGTGTAAAGTAAGAGGTGTTGGAGACACACAGTATTCCTCTTGGTTGCTTTTAACATACAATCACTTCAAAGCAATAAAAGTACTACATTTCATTCAATATAACATCTACAGACTTTTACATCTCCTGAATTATACTTTTTAATGGGAATACACCATTAAACCGATATATATTATAGCCAATATTTGTCATATATTTTTTAACACACAGGTTTATTATCAAATGATTTAACTTTACAACATTGTCACATAGTAGGTTAAATAAGGATCAATTTTTCACAGCAGAGACCAATTTTATTTATTGTTATTCCAGACCAAGGTGAATAAAGTCAGTGGGGTTTTTCAAATTGGCAAAATGAAGAAAAAATTATTTTCAGATCTGTGCCGCTACTCTCCAAAGCTCCCCTTCCCTTTAGCATGTAAGCTCTCATGAGCAGGGCTCGCTTTCCTAGTGTTCTCCTTCTACTATGCAATCATCCTCTAATTGCTGGCCTGCTTTCTAGCCCTGTTTTCTTGAGCTCAGGCCTACCTCACGTTGGACATTGCTCTCTGTCCCGTAAATAACTTGATCGCATTACCATGTTATCTGGGTATTTGTTTTTATTTTGTTTTTCAATATGTCTTGTCTTTTTATTTTGTTTTTCATGTATTATGTAATGTGTTAAGGATCTCTGCTGTCCTTATATGGCATGTACGGCGCTGCAGACCTTTTCTGTTGCCTTATAAATAAAATATGATTTTAAGACCCAAAGCTGCAATCGCATTCCTCCCAGATTAACACCATAACATAGCTTGGTTCAATGCCGTGTGCAATGTATATAGCTGAAGAAACTGCCAAACCACTTTCAAACTTGACTGAACTTTTTCTGGAAGGCCCAAACTAGCAAACAGCTTGTAATTAGAGATTTGTGAATGGTTCGCAGATGCTTATAGTGACTGTAGTCACTCAGTCATAGATTTGGATGTGCAGAGCGTGTTGTAGGAGAGATAAGACAAAAGAATATAAAAAAAAAATTGTACGTATGTCATACTAGCTAGGTTATTCAGGTTTAAATGATGCTTCATAGCAATTGCGTTCATATGTATAAAATAAAAGTTTTTTGTACATTGTCGCAAGTTGGACGTAAGTGTCTGGGTGTGTGTCTGAGGGGTGTTTCTGGTGCGTCTAGGAGGCGTGCCTAAGGGGCGTGTTCGGGGGCGTGTCTGAATACATTGTACATAGACAGTTACACTTACAGTCTGAATCAAGCCCACTGTCTCTATGTCTATTTAACCTGCGAACCTACAGGACTGATTCAATGTGCACAACTTTCGATATCAAGTTTTAGAAACAAGTCAGACTTTCAGTATATGCGGACTAATCAGATTGTAATATATTATTTTTACTGACAATGTTAAGAAACATAACTGACACATTGTTACTGTTATATAAAAATGTTTAGAAATGTTACTAGTAACAATTTTGGTGGAAAATAATTTGGAAATAAAGGGTTTATAAAGCCAGTAAGGGCAGAGCACTGGTTTCCTACGGGTCCCATGTAGTATAATGTCATGTTTTTATTTACTGACTGTAGGTAAATTGACTGACATTTTGCATCCACAGTTGTATTAGTAAATCTCATCGAGGAACACGTGTAAAACCTTCCGCTTCTCCATTCCCCATAATAACATAATAACTAGAGATGGGCGGGTCCGGTTCTCCGAGAACCGAACCCACCCGAACTTTGGGTATCCGAGTACCGAGCTGAGCAGCTCGGTACTCTCCCGCCCATTCCGAATCCAAATCGAGGCCGAACGTCATTGTGACGTCGTCGGATCTCGGGACTCGGTTCTCGCGATACTTCAACTTTATAAATACACGCCTCCACAGCAATCCATCGCCATTTGACAGAGGGAGAGAGCAGGGTGTAGTCATAGGCTAATTAGAGCAGGGACAGAGAATACAATATTGTTCTTGCAATTGCTCTAACCAAAATCGCTAGTGCAGAGAGGAGGATAGAGGTTTATTATTTTTTCTTCATATTTGGCACTCCCCAGCGCTTTTGGGGTGTCCCCCATAATTGTGCATTAATCTTTCTGGCTGTCAAAAGTCATATCTGTCAGCAGTATCTACTCAATAATTTTTAGCACTCCTCAGTGTTTTTGGGGTGTCCTCCCTAATTGTGCATTAATATTTCTGGCTGTCAAAAGTCATATCTGTCAGCAGTATCTACTCAATAATTTTTAGCACTCCTCAGTGTTTTTGGGGTGTCCTCCCTAATTGTGCATTAATATTTCTGGCTGTCAAAAGTCATATCTGTCAGCAGTATCTACTCAATAATTTTTAGCACTCCTCAGTGTTTTTGGGGTGTCCTCCCTAATTGTGCATTAATATTTCTGGCTGTCAAAAGTCATATCTGTCAGCAGTATCTACTCAATAATTTTTAGCACTCCTCAGTGTTTTTGGGGTGTCCTCCCTAATTGTGCATTAATATTTCTGGCTGTCAAAAGTCATATCTGTCAGCAGTATCTACTCAATAATTTTTAGCACTCCTCAGTGTTTTTGGGGTGTCCTCCCTAATTGTGCATTAATATTTCTGGCTGTCAAAAGTCATATCTGTCAGCAGTATCTACTCAATAATTTTTAGCACTCCTCAGTGTTTTTGGGGTGTCCTCCCTAATTGTGCATTAATATTTCTGGCTGTCAAAAGTCATATCTGTCAGCAGTATCTACTCAATAATTTTTAGCACTCCTCAGTGTTTTTGGGGTGTCCTCCCTAATTGTGCATTAATATTTCTGGCTGTCAAAAGTCATATCTGTCAGCAGTATCTACTCAATAATTTTTAGCACTCCTCAGTGTTTTTGGGGTGTCCTCCCTAATTGTGCATTAATATTTCTGGCTGTCAAAAGTCATATCTGTCAGCAGTATCTACTCAATAATTTTTAGCACTCCTCAGTGTTTTTGGGGTGTCCTCCCTAATTGTGCATTAATATTTCTGGCTGTCAAAAGTCATATCTGTCAGCAGTATCTACTCAATAATTTTTAGCACTCCTCAGTGTTTTTGGGGTGTCCTCCCTAATTGTGCATTAATATTTCTGGCTGTCAAAAGTCATATCTGTCAGCAGTATCTACTCAATAATTTTTAGCACTCCTCAGTGTTTTTGGGGTGTCCTCCCTAATTGTGCATTAATATTTCTGGCTGTCAAAAGTCATATCTGTCAGCAGTATCTACTCAATAATTTTTAGCACTCCTCAGTGTTTTTGGGGTGTCCTCCCTAATTGTGCATTAATATTTCTGGCTGTCAAAAGTCATATCTGTCAGCAGTATCTACTCAATAATTTTTAGCACTCCTCAGTGTTTTTGGGGTGTCCTCCCTAATTGTGCATTAATATTTCTGGCTGTCAAAAGTCATATCTGTCAGCAGTATCTACTCAATAATTTTTAGCACTCCTCAGTGTTTTTGGGGTGTCCTCCCTAATTGTGCATTAATATTTCTGGCTGTCAAAAGTCATATCTGTCAGCAGTATCTACTCAATAATTTTTAGCACTCCTCAGTGTTTTTGGGGTGTCCTCCCTAATTGTGCATTAATATTTCTGGCTGTCAAAAGTCATATCTGTCAGCAGTATCTACTCAATAATTTTTAGCACTCCTCAGTGTTTTTGGGGTGTCCTCCCTAATTGTGCATTAATATTTCTGGCTGTCAAAAGTCATATCTGTCAGCAGTATCTACTCAATAATTTTTAGCACTCCTCAGTGTTTTTGGGGTGTCCTCCCTAATTGTGCATTAATATTTCTGGCTGTCAAAAGTCATATCTGTCAGCAGTATCTACTCAATAATTTTTAGCACTCCTCAGTGTTTTTGGGGTGTCCTCCCTAATTGTGCATTAATATTTCTGGCTGTCAAAAGTCATATCTGTCAGCAGTATCTACTCAATAATTTTTAGCACTCCTCAGTGTTTTTGGGGTGTCCTCCCTAATTGTGCATTAATATTTCTGGCTGTCAAAAGTCATATCTGTCAGCAGTATCTACTCAATAATTTTTAGCACTCCTCAGTGTTTTTGGGGTGTCCTCCCTAATTGTGCATTAATATTTCTGGCTGTCAAAAGTCATATCTGTCAGCAGTATCTACTCAATAATTTTTAGCACTCCTCAGTGTTTTTGGGGTGTCCTCCCTAATTGTGCATTAATATTTCTGGCTGTCAAAAGTCATATCTGTCAGCAGTATCTACTCAATAATTTTTAGCACTCCTCAGTGTTTTTGGGGTGTCCTCCCTAATTGTGCATTAATATTTCTGGCTGTCAAAAGTCATATCTGTCAGCAGTATCTACTCAATAATTTTTAGCACTCCTCAGTGTTTTTGGGGTGTCCTCCCTAATTGTGCATTAATATTTCTGGCTGTCAAAAGTCATAACTGTCAGCAGAATCTACTAAATAATTTTTAGCACTCCCCAGTGCTTTGCGCTCAGAATGGATTCAAAGCAGTCCACATATGATCTAAATGAGCAACCAGGTTCTGTCACCAGTCCTGATGTTAGTGTTCCCAGTACGTCATCTGGCCAAGGCGATGTCAAACAACAGAGTGTTTTCAAATTAGTGCAAAAAACAAAAACCAAAAAAAAATTTACTGTATTGAAGCGAAAAAGAAGTGTAACTGAGCAAAAGTTAAGTGACGATAAAAAAAAAATTGCAAGCATGCCATTCTACACACGCAGTGGCAAAGAGAGAATGAGGCCTTCACCTTTGGCTATTAGTGGCAGATCCCAAAAAGTTACCCAGGCTACAATTGGTGCACAACTACTGTTACGCGTCAAAGCTGAGCTGCAAGATACCAGTGAGGCATTACAGGAGAATATTTGCTCTGATTCACAAATGACAACAATCCCTGTGGAGAGTCCATCCAACAGTGGGATGTCTAATCGTGAGCATTCTGCTGATGTGTGCCTTAATAGCCCGAGTGTAGCCGGTGATACCCAAATTGAGGATGCCACTTTGGAATTAGAAGAGGATGAGGGGGAGATTTGTGTAGGCGACGAGGGCGCTAATGAGGATGTTGATGAGGATGAGGTTGTTTGTGTAAGTCCTGCACCAGTGGCAGCAGTTCTGGCACGTGACAAGAAAAAGGCCATTGTCATGCCTGGGCATAAAACAAAAAAATCCACTTCTTATGTGTGGAATTATTTCTACCCAAATCCAGACAACAATTGTATAGCCATTTGTAGTGTATGTGAAGCCACAGTCAGTCGAGGGAGGGACCTTAACCATCTTGGAACCTCGTCTATGTTACGCCATTTAACGAGAGTTCATGGCAAAGTGTTGGGAAAAGCTGAAAGTTCTTCCCAAAAGAATACAAGCACTCCCTCATCAGCTAAGACCCTCCGCTCACCGACATACCGACGGCTACAAAATACACCCACCACACCATCCTCATCAATATCCTCAGTAGCGCTCGGAGTTAGCCCGGCATCCCACTTAAGGCTGGATGACTCCGGCACTATTATTGATTCCTCTGAAGAAAGCGTTAGTCCTGCTGCTGCTGTTGCTGCTGCTGGGGGTGAATCGTCATCCCAGAGGCAGGTGAATAAAATGAGCAGTCCTACATTTCAGCAATTAACTGTGAAACAATCATTTGCGAGGGGAAGCAAATATGACAGCAGTCACCCAGTCGCCAAGCGAATCACAGACGCCATGGCTGCAATGTTAGTGTTAGATCTGCGTCCAATCTCCACAATAAACGCAGCTGGTTTTTCACAGTTAATTGAGGTTTTGTGTCCGCGTTACAGAATTCCATCGCGACACCATTTCTCCCGTAAAGCTATTCCACAACTATACCAAAAAGTGTGTAAAAATGTAGAGATTGCGCTGAAAAATGCCATTCTGCCCACTGTTCACTTAACCACAGATATGTGGACAAGTGGAAGTGGCCAAACCAAAGACTATATGACTGTGACAGCCCACTGGGTTGGTCATTCACCTTCACCAGCAGGAACAGCAGCAGCATGTACACCACTACGTAACATTTGTCACAGGCAGGCCACTCTTTGTATCACCGGCTTCACTAACAGGCATACGGCTGACAATTTGTTACGCAAACTGAGAGATGTGATTGATGCATGGCTTATACCACTCGGACTCTCCCCAGGGTATGTCATTTCAGATAACGCCAACAATATAGTGCGAGCATTACAGCTGGGTGATTTCCAACATATTCCCTGTTTTGCTCACACCATCAACTTGGTGGTGCAGAGCTTCCTACGAAATAACCGTGAGGTGCAGGAGATGCTTTCGGTGGCCCGTAAAATTTCAGGCCATTTCAGGCATTCAGCCACAGCATGTAGGAGATTACAGCAGCTCCAAGAGCAGTTTAACTTGCCCTGCCACCAACTTAAGCAAGAGGTGGTAACTCGGTGGAATTCCACCCTGTACATGCTTCAGAGGATGGAGGAACAGCGCAAAGCCATCCAAGCATATTGCACAAGTCATGACATTGGGAAAGGAGGGGGGATGTATTTCACTCTTGCACAGTGGGGAATCCTTTCAGTGCTGTGCAAGGTGCTGAAACCATTTGAAGTTGTGACATGTGAGGTCAGTGCAGACTCTGCTAGTTTGAGCCAAGTCATTCCTTTAATTAGACTATTGGAAAAGCAGCTTGAGAAAATGAAGGAGGAGCTGAAAGCAAGCAATTCAGCAAAGTATGTTGGCCTTGTCGATCAAGTACTTAATTCGCTTCACAATGATCCTCGAGTTATTAAGATCTTGAACTCGGATCAGTACGTTTTGGCCACTGTGCTTGATCCAAGGTTTAAAAGCTACATTGAGTCTTTACTTGTAAATGAGCGAGATGTGAACTTTTGCAAGGAGCTATTGCTCAGCAAGTTGGCCGCTGAACTGGGCCTCGGCTTGACGACGTGTCCTCCTTCACTTTCTCAAGCTGTTGCTCGTAAAAAATTAAATTTCCAAAAAAGAAGCAGGGAAGACACAGGGGGCAGACGAGAACAATTTAACATCTGGGCTGGTTTGAAGGATTTTTCAAAAAAATGTGTCACTTTGCCCATAACTCCATCCAATATGAGTATAAACATGCAAAGGATGGTGGAGGATTACTTTCAAGAGGTAGTTGATATGGAAATGTCAGACAGTCCCTTTCCTTACTGGGAAGAAAAGCAGGCCATTTGGAAACCCATGTACAAACTTGCTTTGCAATACCTAAGCTGCCCACCCTCCAGTGTGTACTCTGAACGAGTGTTCAGCACAGCAGGGAACTTAGTCAGTGATCGCCGTAGAAGGTTACTTCCCAAAAATGTGGAGAAAATGATGTTTATAAAAATGAACTACATCTTCCACGAGGAAGGCCTTCACCATCCAAGACATCCAAGCACTGACTGTTCTCTAATGGCGGATTCAAGCGGCGATGAATTGATAGTCTGTGATGATGACGTACACACTGATGAGGGTGAGGATGAAGCTGAAGATGATGCCGATAACATCTTTTTAAAACTTTCTATGTAAGTGTAGGGTGCAATCTACCCCCAAAGAGGAAAGGGACTTGTGGCATTTCCATATCACATACCATCTTGAAAGGCTGCTGTTAGGGCAATTTATCCTTAAGGGTAGGGTGTCATAGACAGAGTGACCCTAAACTGGCTTTGTCCATTTTTCATAATATTGTACAGTCTATAATGGCTGAATTTTTGGGTATTTTATACAAGTGGAGGGGGGCCTAGAGAGACAGAAACCAAACTGGCTTTCTCCATGTCAATTAATATTGTACAGTCTATAATGGCTGAATTTTTTGGTATTTTATACAAGTGGAGGGGGGCCTTGAGAGACAGAAACCAAACTGGCTTTCTCCATGTCAATTAATATTGTACAGTCTATAATGGCTGAATTTTTTGGTATTTTATACAAGTGGAGGGGGGCCTTGAGAGACAGAAACCAAACTGGCTTTCTCCATGTCAATTAATATTGTACAGTCTATAATGGCTGAATTTTTTGGTATTTTATACAAGTGGAGGGGGGCCTTGAGAGACAGAAACCAAACTGGCTTTCTCCATGTCAATTAATATTGTACAGTCTATAATGGCTGAATTTTTTGGTATTTTATACAAGTGGAGGGGGGCCTTGAGAGACAGAAACCAAACTGGCTTTCTCCATGTCAATTAATATTGTACAGTCTATAATGGCTGAATTTTTTGGTATTTTATACAAGTGGAGGGGGGCCTTGAGAGACAGAAACCAAACTGGCTTTCTCCATGTCAATTAATATTGTACAGTCTATAATGGCTGAATTTTTTGGTATTTTATACAAGTGGAGGGGGGCCTTGAGAGACAGAAACCAAACTGGCTTTTTCCATTTCTTTACATATTTAACTATAAGTGTAGGGTGTAATATACATTCAAAGACGATGGCTGCATTGCCAATATGCATAGATGGAGAGGAAGACAATCTGTTTTGTGTGTAGAATAGGCCTACCAACGAAGAATTAAACTGTTTTTTTGGATGATTTATTACCTCAACAATTAGATTACTTGTCTCTAAAACAGTTGGAGCACTAAATTGGGTTAATTTAGGCCCAAAAACATGGATTTTCCCAAAAAATAGCAAAACAAAACCAAACAAAACCAAAACCAAAACCAAAACACGCAATGGAGGTTTTGCAAAACCAAAACCAAAACCAAAACACGACGGTAATCCAGATCCAAAACCGAATCCAAAACCAAAACACGGGGGTCAGTGACCATCTCTAATAATAACCCACATCGCACGCAGCCGATACACTCTCCACGCACCGCTAATAGAATATTCTCACTGGCTGCCATTAAAGCAAATATGCTAATTAAACCAGTCAATAGCGATTACTCATTTAAATAGCTCCTTTTAAAGATGAAGATGACATTAACAATATCGTCATTCACAGACCCTGAGCGCTTTCACAATCAGTATCTGTAAAACGTGGGTTAAACTATAAATCCAGCTGCGATAAAGAGGCACAACGCACGAGAAAACCATATGGGGCGAAAGTCTTTTTTATATCTGTAATTTGACACATTATAACAAATATTTTAATAATACTCTACTGAAAAATTAATCGTCTTGATGGGGGAGCAGAGAAGTTTTCATGTTTTGCAGTCACTTCTGAGCTCAGTCTATCGGTTAGACGTGGAGCAAAAAATTCGGATTCTGTCATCTAATTGTTTCATCTACGTTGGGCAAACTGAACCGACCAAAACCCGGGTCTGCAGCAACTGTTACTCTGTAACTTGTTTGACAGTAAAATTTCAAGAAGGAAAAAAATATTAATTCCTGGTAGAAGGTGGAACAATAATTTCGAAAGTTTCATATCTCCATGATCTATAACCTCTAGAATATTACTCAGCAGTAATAAAAGGTTGCACGTTTGATGTGTAATTGTTGTTTTCATATACAGGTGGATTTGAAACCACAATCTTCCTGTTTCACTGTTACAGGACACTCGCATCACTACTCTGTGCTGCTGGAGGACCCTGCTCCTTATACTATATAACTCTGTCTGTGGCTTCCTGCTGCCTCCATTCCCCTCCTCACATCATGTCACTGCCTGTCAGATGCAGCTCTGTCCTCACTAACACATCACTCATCTCCTGATATACTCTGTGCTGCTGGGGTACCCTGCTCCTTCCACTATATAACTTTCAGTCTGTGGCTTCCTGCTGCCTCCATTCTCTTTCTCACGTTTAGGAATTGCAATAATTTTTTCTCATATGTAATTGGACAAATTAAGATAATCATAAATACATACTTGCCAACTCTCCCAGAATGTCCGGGAGACTCCCGCATTTTGCGAGAGTCTCCCGGACTCCCGGGCGAGTGTGGCAATCTCCCAAATTCTGCCCACTTCACTAGGAAGTGCCCACTTCCTAGTGAAGTGGGCAGAATTAGATCCCAAACGCAGCGATTGCCGATGAATCGCGGCGTTTAGCCCCGCCCCCAGCTGTTAAATGACGCAATTTGCGGGGCCGAAATGACCGATTTTGGCCGCCCCGCCCCCTCACGCCCCCCTCCACTGGCTGGCTCCCGGAAGGGAGCTGAAGAAAGTAGGTAAGAATGCATAAATAAAATGTTAACTTTTGTTAAGGGCACAGGGGGTCCGGAGGTTAGGGGAGCCCATAGCCGCGCATCCTGCAATGGCTGTAATTTTTTGGCACGGCCTTAAAGCTATGAAAATTACAGCGTGGATGCAGTGAAGTTGAAACGAGCATGTGTGCAGGAGGACAAACAGCATCAACACCCCCCATGGAACCTGGCGGTGTATTGCTACTCCCCTAAGTGGAATGTTGGTTCCATATATCTAGTAGTACAGGTGCATTTATTCCGGTGACGCTGTTGTGCTGTCAGACGTAGCGATCAGCGCATCGAAGTAATGGCGCTACTTTCAGAGCTCACACTAAATCCTTTGAATGTCAGGTCCTCAGACTTTATAAACTTCCGCTCAAAAAATATCTCACTTGGCATCACTGGACTAAATGGCTGTTTGATAACAACTCGCTGGAATGAAATTTAGGACAAGGTAATTACAAAACTATTGATTTTGAGGTCATTTTATGATAAGCTTAACATCCCGGATAAAGTTAATAAATATACATTAGATGCGGTGAGAAACAGCTGGACTCTGCAGCACTAATGGGTTTTCTAGCAGAGAGACAACAATTACAACAGCTCAAAGGGCGTCCGTTCCCGTATGGTAGATTACATAGGATATATACAGTTAGGTTCATATATATATTTGAACACTGACACAATTTTTGTTGTTTAAGCTGTTTACCAAAATATATTCAAGCTAAAGTTATATAATGAATATGGACCTAAAGTACAGCCTATCAGCTTTAATTTGAGGGTATTCACATCCAAATTGGAGGAAGTGTTTACAGCTGTTTAATATGCAGCCCCCTCTTTTTCAAGGGACTTAAAGTGATTGGACAATCGGCTTAAAACCTGTTCAATGGACAGGTGTGGGCTATTCCTTCGTTATTTCTTCATCAATTAAGCAAAAGGTCTGGAGTGGATTCCAAGTGTGACATTTGTATTTGGAAGCTGTTGCTCTGAACCCACAAATGCGGTCATAGGAGCTCTCAATGAAGTGGAACAGACCATCCTTAAAGTTGCCATAACAAAAACAATTCATCAAAAGAGACAGCGGGAACCTTAGGAGAGGCCAAATCCACAGTGTGGGACATTCTGAGAAAAGAAAGAACGTGCTGGTGAGCTCAGCAACACAAGAGACCTGGAGGTCCATGGAAGACAACAGTGGTGGATGATCACAGGGTCCTTTACATGGTAAACCCCTTTACAACATCGACAAGGGAACCACTCTCCAGGAGGTAGGTACATCATTATCCAGGAGGTAGGTACATCATTATCCAGGAGGTATTCATATCATTATCCAGGAGGTAGGTACATCATTATCCAGGAGGTAGGTACATCATTATCCAGGAGGTAGGTACATCATTACCCAGGAGGTAGGTACATCATTATCCAGGAGGTAGGCATATCATTATCCACGTCTACCATAAAGAGAAGACTTCACGAGAGCAAATACAGAGGGTTCACCACAAGGTGCAAACCATTCATCAACCTCAAGAATAGAAAGGCCATATCAGACTTAGCCAGAAATATCTAATAAAGCCAGCCGAATTCTTGAACAGCATTCTCTGGATTAGATTGAGCTAAGATCAACCTGTACCAGAATGATGGGAAGAAAGAAGTATGGAGAAGGCTTGGAATGGTTCATGATCCGAAGCATACTAGGGTCATCGGTAGAACACGGTGGAGTCAGTGTCATGGCAACACATGGGCTTCCGATGGTACTGCAGTAAAGCCCTGGCAAAGCATAACAAAGGAGGACCCAACATTTGGTGATGTCCACGGGTTCCAGACTTCAGTCATTGTCTCCAAAGGATTCACAACAAAGTATCAAGAATGAATATTTTATTTCTGGTTGTTAATTTGTCCAATTATATTTGAGCCCCTGAAAATAGGGCACTGTGTATAAATGGTTACCATTCCGAAACATTTCATAGCATATTTCTGTTCAACCTCTTGAATTAAAGCTGAAAGTCTGCACTTCAATTAAGTTGAAGTGCCCCATGCCTCGCTGCTATCTCATTCTTACTGAATTGATCGGCGTTATTCTCATAAATAGTGGTTCAGCCTACAGAATGGCTGCGTGTAGATGACTTTAATGTCCCTGTAATGATGTAAATGGAAAGAACCTGAAAAAAAATAAGCTGGATAAGTTTGTCTGACGACATCGCGGCCTGTTGTCCATAGTAAAACAGATGTGCACATTAGCAAATTAAGTTATATGACTAAGTACATCAGCATAAATGTAATGCATTTTAAAAAAGGAAAAGGGGACAGCTGCTATCTTAATTGCAATCAGTCATCTGATGGTCACAAGTGCTTAATGCATTTAATTGAGAGATGAGAATGAGAAAAACAAATAATTATATAGTGGCTCCTGCCAGTAATAGTGCAAATTAAACTCTCTCTAAATTATTATTTTTTTTTTTAATAAATGAAAACTTTATTGAACATACAAAGCACTTGAAGTGACACTGGTGTTCCTTGTTACATTATAACTGGCGACAGAGAATAATAGAGTTGATAGAGCTGAGCATCGTTGGGTAAACCCAGCTGACGCCAAATGATGCCCTAGATTCTCCACAATGGAATACCCCCGTTTAATATTTCCCGATCCATGAATGCCATTGTAGCCGTAATGTTGCTTGTTACTAAATGTCATATTACCATTTTACACCTCAAATATCGTCGTCTTTGCTTTTTTATCTACATGTTTAAAACCGAATCATTTGTATTGTGACCTGTTCGTTTCACATCTCTTTTTTTTCACAGACTGATAGATGAGCTGCTGAATCTCTCCCCATGATTTTAGGTTTTATTTGTTTTTTAAAGCCAGTACTTTTAGGATTAGCAAAGGTGGGCGAAGGGATAGATAAACACTTAATAAAAGAGTATAAAGCGCAGCATAACACACATTAATTAGAAAATAATGATTAATGGACAGCATGATGGCTCAGTGGTTAGCACTTCTGCCTCACAGCACTGGGGTCATGAGTTCAATTCCCAACCATGGCCTTATCTGTGAGGAGTTTTTATGTTCTCCCCGTGTTTGCGTGGGTTTCCTCCAGGTGCTCTGGTTTTCTCCCACACTCCAAAAACATACTAGTAGGTTAATTGACTGTGTGTGTGTGTGTGTGTCTGTGTATGTTAGGGGATTTAGACTGTAAGCTCCAATGGGGCAGGGACTGATGTGGGTGAGTTCTCTGTACAGCGCTGCGGAATTAGTGGCGCTATATAAATAAATGGTAATAATAATAATAATAATTAAAGGTTGAGCCCAGTTTGGGATGCTGGGGATGTTTTGTCTGTAAAATTAGGAAAGCCAGTCAAGGACCATGACCATAAAGAAATAAAGGTGTCTATTTATCTTGGGTTTCTAGAGCCAGATTCTGGGGAAACATAAAGTTGTATTTAAAAAAAAAACCCAAAAAACTTTATTTAAAAAAATGCTTATTTTAATAATAAAGTATTGTTTCCTGGGCTGACCACCAGCTATCGCCATAGTGATAAGGGCTTTGTCAAATAGGGAGAAGCCCCAAGTCCGTAGAAAACACTAGTTTTCATCGGATTTAGGGCTCTTCACCGATTGATAATTAACCCCCTATCTCAAGCAGAGCTTATAGTCCACATTCCTCTGGGAAATAAAGTGTGTAACCATATCACTTTGACACCTATTGTTCCATAGTCCGTATTAAAGACAGAGATCCACACAATCCTCGTTTTTGGGATTCCACTGAATAAAATCTAATTCCTAACTTGAAAGAAAGGCTGGGTACACACTACAGAACATTTCTCCTGGTGCGATATCGTTAACGATTTTACCAACGACTGATAATCCTGATCAGCAGCTGATTCCTGTGTACACACTGTACACGTTTTACAAGATTTACCTTCAGATCTGTGCTCTTCATCTGTCATAACCATCTGCTGAAAAGATGGTGACTCTGTAAACTCCATAGAGATCTATGGACACTGCCGGTCCTGAGTGCTTACACACTGCATGATTGGAGCAACATCGTTCCATCGTTTATAAAGATTTTTAGTCCGGTTATAAAATCAAGCGATACGATGTGCTCTGGTACCATAAAACATGATCCTGGGAGTGCACACACTAATGTGATACCGGACCTAACA
The DNA here is from genome assembly GCF_038048845.1 of Mixophyes fleayi. Lineage (NCBI taxonomy): Eukaryota > Metazoa > Chordata > Amphibia > Anura > Limnodynastidae > Mixophyes > Mixophyes fleayi. The sequence goes on from NW_027448388.1 coordinate 128,831, forward strand.
GTCATTTATCGTGTGGTTGGCCTGATAATCGGTTGACACACCTGTAGAGTGTACCCAGCCTAAGCAGTAGGCGATTAAATGATAGAATCTAATCTATCTGTAGCTCTTGCAGGTCTCTGTGCACTAACATCACAGAGTTGAGATAAGGCTGGATAAATCCAAACAGGAATCTTGATTAAAAACCTATGGAACTTGGGCAAATCCCCAGCAATATATTAAATTTGCTGCCTCCCTAATTGAAATCCATTCAGCACGCTGTGGCTGGGACACAGACAGGCTTGGAACATCCTAATTTATTTATCTGTTCATCTTTACAGAATGGTCACTGTGGAGAAGGATTTAGGTCTCGTAATCTCACATGTGTGGTGCACGATACCTCCACCTCTGGAGCCAAAAAGCAAGTGGACCCTAAATTATGCGGCCCGTTACCCAGCGAGGAAAGTCCTCTCAACTCCAACTGCTACGTGCCGTGTCCAGGTAAGTTGTCTGAAGGACATTTCGTTACATACATTATACATACTGTACCTGTTACTCCTCTCAAAGACGCTGCCTAATGAAACAGCTACGTTATAATACATCTCTTCTGAACACTTTATCCCATTAGCTGCACAGATATGTTTTAGGATTGCTTCAAATGATCGGTGCTTTCAGCAATGTGTAAAATAATTTTACTTACAGAGTACACTCATTATTTTTAAGCGGTTATATAATGCAAAAAAGTGTGTAAGCTTCCTCTTATATCCAGCGGAGAGCTGGTAACATTTTTCCCTGGGGCGCAAAGACAAACAAGTACTCCAGGCTCTTGTACCGGCGCACTGCGACGGAAAAATGTGCGCAATTAATCTTTAATGTGAATATGTATTTACTGGTATTATTTTGTACATGTCACTAAGCGGAAACGGAAACTTTGAAATGATTTTGCATTACTTTTACATTTTTATGTTGTTTATAATATTATAGATAAGGAATTATTATCAGAACATTCATCAAGAGACGTATTCTGAGCCCAACCCTCGTTCAGTATTATTCGCGCGTATTTAGGCTTCGCGTACTCACGAATTCATCAAGGCATGGATCGCAAGATACCCGCGCTGTTCAATTTGGGTGTAGGTCTGCTGTGCTCTAATACACAAGACACTGCAAGATACAGACATTCCCTATGTGGATTATAAATTCGGAAAAGAAGGCTCAGGAAAATAATAAAAATGATTAAATCAATGTCCCCTGGTAATAATAAAGGCATAAATGATAAAATAGTTTAAAAAATATAAAAAGTATTGCTTTTTTAGATTTTTCCCCATGAAATACATTTATTAGAATGTTCATAATGTCTCGTGAACATAAAATAAATTTTTACAGTTGCTCGTAATTGCAAACACATGTTCTAGCGTCCATATGAGACTGTCATCACTACTAATCAGGGCTGCGTTCACTGACGTTTCTGACGATTCTGGGTATGCACAGAGGGATTTTGCGGACGATACACACAAACAGATATGTGTCTTGTGCTGTATCACATACTTGCCAATGTGGGCAAGATGATTCCCGGGAGGTCCGGGGTGCAGGTGGGTGTGTGGGGTCGGGGCTCGAAGATTTGCGTCATTAGCCCCGCCCTCAAAACGGACATCACTACTCTGAACCAATAAAAATAGGGGGCGGGGCCACAATGCTGGGTCCATGACATCACTAGGCCCTGCCCCCTCCGTTTAGTTTACACAGCCAGCCAGGTTCAGGGAGAATTGCCTGCTCTCCCGGGAGTCCGGGAGAACTCCCAGAAATTTGGGATTCTCCCGGACATTCCGGGAGAGTAGGCAACTATGCTGTATCAGTCTCTGTGTGTTGGGTTCAAAAAGATCCAAATAACACAGGTTAAAAGCATAGAATTTTATCGCAAATATACAGCACACTAATGACTAATCTTACATTGTTTTTAAACTAAATGAATATGCGACGGGATTAAAATAAATGTATTTTGTGATTTTGTGTGTGTGTGTGGTTGGGAGGGGGGGATGGTTTATAAAAGTGCTGTAAAATGCCACTTAGCGTGATTATCTCCCACTACTTACGCACCAAGCACATGGCATTTGTACTTTCCAGAAATCTCTTCAGCATTCCATAAAACAGACGCTGTGCGCTGATCCGGCTGGCGGGTCAAGTCCCCGTTGTCTCATTACACAGACACGGATACGCTTATCTACATTGACATTTCTAAATTGCATGACAGTGGGCTCGATTATCCGGGAGAGAGGACGTTACATTATAATTATCATTATTTCTACGTCTTATTGTATTATATTTGTCCTTTAGGTGATTGCCACCTCAGCGAATGGTCCCACTGGAGCTCCTGCGAGGTCGCCTGCATCGACGGACGCAGTTTTGAAACAGTCGGTCGCCAGTCCCGGTCTAGAACCTTTATTGTACAGGCTCTAGGAAACCAAGAGAACTGTCCGAAGCCGGTGATTGATACCCGGCCCTGTACAGGTTATATATTTTTTGCAAAGAAAAATATAACACACTTCTGTTTACATAATGGAGCAGGCTTATATAGTAACTTGGTGCACACTTTTTCTGTAACCCATAGCAACCAATCTTACTGCCATTTTTCAGTTGCAGTATAATGAATGAAAGCAGGCATCTGATTGGTCAGTGAGGGCCACAGCACATCATGTTAAGCCCATATATGTTTTCGTTTTGAAACATACATTTTTTATAAAGACTTTCCGTGACGACACAGCACCAATTCCTACGGAGATACATTTGGCAGCAGGAAACGCAGCTGAGCTTCAGAACTTGGCAACACTGATTCAATCCTTCCTAATTGCTGGAATACGTTTCAGTCATTTTCCTGACCTGACTCCGTATTCATTAATAATCTCTTCCTCATTAAATGTTTATACACAGATTTTTCTCCTACAAATGCATCTTTTCCTCAGTCCCCCCTTCCCCCCTCGGCTGAGCTTCAGCAATATAAAATTTTTAGTGCACAAGAGTCGGCCTGTCAGTTTCATCAACTTCACACAATTAGTTACCGACGGCCGAGAGTTTATGTTTTGGCCAAATATAGGCAGTGAGATCTTAGCGCCTTTGATACACAGGTGAGGAGTAGAATTGTGTAAATGACACTTTGTGTGTTTACTCACAGGAGGGAAATGTTTCAGATACACGTGGAGGATGAGTCCTTGGAGGGACAATAAAAGGACGGTTTGGTGTCAGCGCTCGGATGGGATGAACATTACAGGTACAGTGATGGTGCCGTATGTAATCATTTAGGTATTAAATGTGGCACAGCTCTGCTCCAAATTGGAGCAATGGAGGATTTCGGCGCAGGGAGTTGGGTAGGGTGTGGCTCAATACGCCACATGATAATTATTCATATAATTAACATGATGTGGAGCGCACTCCACTGCCACCATTCGTCTGCAGTTACGCACGCCGTCCGGAGAAAGAGTGGGATTGTGCTCTTTCCTCTATATTTGACTTAATGCCTATATTTAGGATTTTTCAAAAGAGACATGTAACGCAGTAATTCTTTAGGCCACACGTCCTTTTCAGGGGCAAACGCAGGATTTGTAGAGAGGGGTTTCCACACCACGCCACCAGTGGGCGTGACCAGCATGCATGGGGGCGTGGCTATAACTTTATACAGTGCTTGGCTGCTCTCCAACTCTCCCTATCCCCATAATATACATAGGCAATGCTGCGTGCACTACTGTTTGTCACGGGCACTAGGAGTCTTTACCCAGGGATCACCAGATGGTAGGCTTACCAGAGCAATGTAGATGGTAATAGGGTACTCTGGCAGCTGGGTGATCACGGAACATGAAATGATGGCCGATGAGATGCTCAGGAAAGTCTATGACTAGCAACACTGGTAATAATGAGGTAATGATACACAAGAAACTGTATGGACAAGGACACGTGAAGGTAGTCAGTGGTCTGCGATAGCAAGTTGTACCACTGCTATAGTGAGGAGGAATGTCCAACAGAAACAAGGAGGTAATGAGAGTCAGCGGTCTGCGGGTAGCAAGTTGTACCGCTGTCTGAGTGAAGGAATGGAATCCAAGTGGAGGTATCCAGGTAGTCAGTGGTCTGCGGTAGCAAGTTGTACCACTGCTATATATATGTGAGGAGGTGCACGGGGGAAGACTGCAACACAGGATATACACAGGCACCTTATACACGATCCACAGTAATATGCACAATATAGGTATATATATATGTAAATGACTGATCAGGTCTGCAATCTAGAAAGTCTCTTGAAGTAGTCCAGCACAATGATAACACAGTCAATGATGGCAATAGACTCAGCGGATAGCAGACTCCAGAGAGAACCAAACACAGTCCAGCAAGATATGCAATACACAGCACAGTCAATGAGAAGTATGCATACCGTGGTTCAGCAGTAGCAGTCAGATGGGATTGCAGCGGTACCTGAGCGGCTGGAGGCCGACTGGATAGGAAGTCCCTGGATAGGAGAAGCAGCGGTCTAGCAGGTGCAGCGCACAGGTGAGTAGACCGACAGGGACACGAATCCACAGGAGTCAGCAACACGTGGAACTGGACTCATAGGAAACCCAGGAGAATGGAGATGATCCAGCAGAGGGTAGTAGAAGAGATACAAATCCAATGCTGACAGGAGGGTAGAGGCCAGTGGAACACGTGAAGGCGTGGAGAGTGGATCAGCAGGAGATGGACGATAGCGCTGACCACAGCGGCAGGACTCAGCGGCACACGGAGGTAACCAGTAGCAACCACAGGAACCAACAGCGATGGGAAAACAGGAGTGCAGCGCAGGGCAGGAGCTGTAGATCACGAAGTGTAGCAGATGGTAATGAAAAGCGGCAGTCTCGAGGAAGTCACAGCAAAGATGAGATGAGAGTGTAGTGCACGGAGGCAGCGGATAGTAATCAGCTGGCAGTCACGATGTTGAACACAGGCGAGTTGCAAGCAGGAGACTGTAGTGCACAGAGGCAGCGGATAGAAATCAGCAAACAGACTTGATGAGAAGCAGGTGAGTGAGGTAAAAGCTGGAGTGCACGGAGGCAGCGGATAGCAATGAGCAAACAGTCACATTGATATAAAATAACGTTGAAGTGGTGTAGAAGACTGTAGTGCACGGAGGCAGCGGATAGGAATCAGCAAACAGTCATGATGATAAAGTTGATGGTAGAAGTGGTATGGAACCACAGAGTAGGAGTGGTTTGGAAACCACAGGAATCAGCAGCACTGAATACACAAGTAATACAGGAACACCTTCAGAGACTCATGAGGAATGAGACTCCAAGATCAGGCAACGTGGTGTTGACCACAGGTGCTTAATATAGGGAGGTTGCCTGATCTGCCAATTTAGTTAAAGGAACATACACTGGAGGTATGGAAAGGGCTGCGCATGCGCAGTCCCTCAGGATGGAGGACGGCCACGGTTCCTAAATGTCCGGGAAGAAGCACTCACAGTCCGGTGAGTGACAGTACCCCCCCTTTTAAAGGTGGGCACAGAACGCCTGGAACCGGGCTTGTCCGGATTTTTGGAATAAAACTTCTTCAGAAGGGCAGGAGCATTAAGATCTTCAGCTTTGATCCATGAACGCTCTTCAGGACCAAAGCCCTTCCAATGAACGAGGAAACGGAGAACTCCTCGCGAAATTTTTGCATCCAATACCTCAGTAATCTCGAAATCCTCCTCCTGATGAACTTGAACTGGCTGCGGTGCTGAGGGAGGAGTCGAGAAACGGTTGATGATGAGAGGTTTGAGCAAGGACACATGGAAGGCATTGGAAATCCGAAGATTCTTAGGAAGAAGAAGTTTAACACATACTGGATTGATAACTTGAATGATCCTATATGGACCAATAAAACGAGGGGCGAATTTCATAGATGGAACCTTCAAACGAATATTTTTGGTAGATAACCAAACCCGATCTCCAATTTTTAGTGGTGGAATAGCCCGCCTCTTCTTATCTGCGAAAGACTTATATTTGTTAGATGTCTTCTTTAAACAGGTTTTGACCTGAGACCAGATATTTTTGAAGGTCTGACAAGCAGTCTCCACAGCAGGAACTTGGGTGGGTGGGAGGGCAGGAAATTCCGGAAAAGACGGATGGTGACCGTAAACCACAAAGAATGGAGTTTTGGATGATGACTCATGGTACATGTTGTTATGGGCGAACTCAGCCCAAGGGAGTAACTCTACCCAGTTGTCTTGATTGGCTGATGAAAATATCCTTATAAAAGTCTCAAGATCTTGATTGACACGTTCGGTTTGTCCATTGGATTGTGGATGGTAAGAAGATGAGAGTGCTAATCGTATGCCCAAGGTTTTACAAAGGGCTCGCCAGAATCTGGACACGAATTGTACTCCTCTATCAGACACAATCTCAGATGGACATCCATGGATACGGAAGATCTCTTTAATGAAATGTTCAGCCAGGATAGACGAGGAAGGCAAACCAGACAGAGGGATGAAATGAGCCATCTTCGAAAATCTGTCCACTACGACCCAAATAGTGTTATGGTTCTTACTAGGTGGTAAGTCAGTAACGAAATCCATACTAATATGGGTCCATGGTTTGGACGGAATGGGTAGTGGTCGCAGCAACCCTGCTGGGGTTCTGCGGGAGGATTTGAATTGCGAACATAATTCACAGGAAGCAATGAACTCTTTGACGTCTCTCCTCATTGAAGGCCACCAGTAACTTCGAGAGAGGATCTCAAAAGTCTTGTGTTCACCGGCGTGTCCAGAAAAACGAGAGGCATGGAACCACGAAAGGATTTTCCTCCTTAGAGTAGGAGGCACGAGGGTCTTCCCAAATGGTAGCGTTTTGGTGGATGAAGCAGCCAGTGAGATACATTTGGGGTCAAGAATGGTATGGTTGGAAACCTCTTCTATATCAGAGGACGTAGCAAAGGCTCTAGATAAGGCATCAGCTTTTTTGTTCTTGGCAGCTGGTTTGAAGGTAATTATTAATTCAAAACGGGAAAAGAAAAGAGACCATCTTGCTTGACGAGGGTTCAAGCACTGGGCAGACTGGAGATATGACAAGTTCTTATGATCCGTGAAGATCGTCACCGGATGGCGAGCTCCCTCCAACAAGTATCTCCATTCCTCTAATGCGGCTTTGATAGCCAGTAATTCCTTGTCTCCGATGGTATAATTCTTCTCTGCGGGTAGGAGACCCCGAGAATAGAAGGCACAAGGGTGGAATTTTTGCTGTTCCGAGCGTTGGGAGAGAATAGCTCCTAAGCCCACATTAGAGGCATCTACTTCTAGGAAAAAAGGGAGTGTCACATCAGGCTGACGAAGGATTGGAGCCGAAGAGAAGGACTCTTTTAATGTTTGAAAGGCTTGAATAGCCTCAGTAGACCATTGCTTAGGATTAGCCCCTTTACGAGTCAGGGCCACAATAGGAGATGCAATGGAAGAAAAGTCTTGAATGAAGCGTCTATAGTAATTGGCAAAACCTAAAAAACGCTGGATGGCACGAAGAGTAGTTGGCTGGGGCCAATGTAGTACAGCATTTACTTTGTCAGGATCCATCTTCAGACCAACTCCGGAAACAATATACCCCAAGAATGGAATCTGGGGTAATTCGAATGAACATTTTTCTAATTTACAGAACAATGAATTTTTCCGTAGCCTGGAGAGGACTTCTGCCACATGTTGGTGGTGAGAAGGCAGGTCCTGTGAAAAAATCAATATGTCGTCCAGGTAGACGACGACACATACATATAATAAGTCCCGAAAAATCTCATTGATGAAGCCCTGAAAAACAGCGGGGGCATTACATAGCCCGAAAGGCATTACCAGATATTCGTAATGCCCGTCTCTGGTGTTAAACGCCGTCTTCCATTCGTCACCGGAACGGATTCTGATTAAATTGTAAGCACCACGAAGATCCAACTTAGTAAAAATACGGGCTCCCTTAATGCGGTCAAATAGCTCAGTGATCAACGGAATGGGATACCGGTTCTTGATAGTAATGGCATTGAGTCCACGAAAATCTATACAAGGGCGTAATGATCCATCCTTCTTTTTGACAAAGAAGAACCCAGCTCCAGCGGGCGAGGTGGAAGGTCGAATGAACCCACGCTGGAGGTTCTCCCGTATATATTCAGATGTAGCTTGAGTTTCGGGTAACGAGAGTGGATAGACCCGGCCTCTGGGAGGAGTCTTGCCAGGAAGAAGATCAATCGGACAATCCCAAGAACGATGAGGAGGAAGACGTTCAGACTGAGCTTTATCAAAAACATCGGTAAATGAAGCATATTGAGGAGGGAGTCCCGGTGAAATAGCTGAAATGGAAGCTTGCTGTACCTTGAGAGGAATGACTTGGGAAAGGCAATGATGGTGACATTCAGGCCCCCAAGACGTGACTTGAGGGGTGCGCCAGTCAATCTGGGGAGAGTGACACTGAAGCCATGGAAGGCCTAGGACAATCGGACTTGTCGTAACAGGAAGAATTAAAAACGATATCTCTTCATGATGCAGAGCACCAATCTGAAGGGTTACTGGAGACGTACTCTGGGTGATGAGACCGTTGATGAGACGTGATCCATCGATAGCCGTCACAGTAATAGGAGTTTTTAAGGTAATCATTGGTAGAGACCATTGATTAACTAACGATTTGGAAATAAAATTTCCTGCTGCTCCGGAATCAATCAATGCCTGTGACTCAAAGGTCTTGGTAGCAAAGGAAATAGTCACATCAAAAGCGCAGACTTTAGATTTCATAGACGATGGAGAGGACTCCAGGGACCCTAACTTCACCTCTCCAGAACTAGTTAGGGCCTGGCATTTCCCGATCTCTTAGGGCAGGAGCTGAGGACATGAGTGGAATCAGCACAATAGATACAGAGTCTATTCTTGACTCTTCGTTTCCTCTCCTCAGAAGATAACTTGGAACGTCCAATCTCCATGGGAATCACAGCGGGTGACACTGGACGAAATTGAGGGTTAGAGCGAAAAGGTGCTTTAGCAGAAGTCGTTTTCTCAGCCTCTCTTTCCCGAAATCTCATATCAACACGATGGCATAGAGAGATCAAATCTTCAAGTGACGAAGGAAGCTCTTGGGTAGTCAGTGCATCTTTAATTTTATCGGAAAGCCCCTGCCAGAAGGCGGCAACTAGGGCTTCAGTGTTCCACTGAAGTTCAGAGGCTAAGATCCTAAATTGAATGACGTACTGGCCTACAGTATGAGATCCTTGTCGCAGACGGAGGATGCTGGAAGCAGCGGAGGTCACACGACCTGGTTCATCGAACACACTTCGGAATGTAGAAATGAATTTGGCACTATCTTGTAATATTGGATCGTTCCTCTCCCACAGAGGGGAGGCCCAAGCCAGGGCTTGTCCTGAAAACAAAGAGATAAGATAGGCCACTCTGGATCGATGGGTAGAAAAATTTTGAGGTTGGAGCTCAAAATGGACTGAACATTGGTTAAGGAAACCCCTACAAGTTTTGGGGTCTCCATCGTACTTTGACGGAGTAGGCAGGTGAAGCGTGGAAGCTATAGACACCTGGGATGGCAATGGGGAAACGGAGGAAAGCACAGGAGCTTCAGTAGTAGCTGTCACAGTCTGTCCAGATGTTCCTTGGGAGGTTAATGACTGATAACACTGAAGTAACAGCTGTTGGCGGGCATCCTGTTGCTCCACACGGCTAACCAGATGTTGCAGCATCTCTTTGGCGGTAGGTTCCACATCTGGGTCTGTCATGGCCTGATCTTACTGTCACGGGCACTAGGAGTCTTTACCCAGGGATCACCAGATGGTAGGCTTACCAGAGCAATGTAGATGGTAATAGGGTACTCTGGCAGCTGGGTGATCACGGAACATGAAATGATGGCCGATGAGATGCTCAGGAAAGTCTATGACTAGCAACACTGGTAATAATGAGGTAATGATACACAAGAAACTGTATGGACAAGGACACGTGAAGGTAGTCAGTGGTCTGCGATAGCAAGTTGTACCACTGCTATAGTGAGGAGGAATGTCCAACAGAAACAAGGAGGTAATGAGAGTCAGCGGTCTGCGGGTAGCAAGTTGTACCGCTGTCTGAGTGAAGGAATGGAATCCAAGTGGAGGTATCCAGGTAGTCAGTGGTCTGCGGTAGCAAGTTGTACCACTGCTATATATATGTGAGGAGGTGCACGGGGGAAGACTGCAACACAGGATATACACAGGCACCTTATACACGATCCACAGTAATATGCACAATATAGGTATATATATATGTAAATGACTGATCAGGTCTGCAATCTAGAAAGTCTCTTGAAGTAGTCCAGCACAATGATAACACAGTCAATGATGGCAATAGACTCAGCGGATAGCAGACTCCAGAGAGAACCAAACACAGTCCAGCAAGATATGCAATACACAGCACAGTCAATGAGAAGTATGCATACCGTGGTTCAGCAGTAGCAGTCAGATGGGATTGCAGCGGTACCTGAGCGGCTGGAGGCCGACTGGATAGGAAGTCCCTGGATAGGAGAAGCAGCGGTCTAGCAGGTGCAGCGCACAGGTGAGTAGACCGACAGGGACACGAATCCACAGGAGTCAGCAACACGTGGAACTGGACTCATAGGAAACCCAGGAGAATGGAGATGATCCAGCAGAGGGTAGTAGAAGAGATACAAATCCAATGCTGACAGGAGGGTAGAGGCCAGTGGAACACGTGAAGGCGTGGAGAGTGGATCAGCAGGAGATGGACGATAGCGCTGACCACAGCGGCAGGACTCAGCGGCACACGGAGGTAACCAGTAGCAACCACAGGAACCAACAGCGATGGGAAAACAGGAGTGCAGCGCAGGGCAGGAGCTGTAGATCACGAAGTGTAGCAGATGGTAATGAAAAGCGGCAGTCTCGAGGAAGTCACAGCAAAGATGAGATGAGAGTGTAGTGCACGGAGGCAGCGGATAGTAATCAGCTGGCAGTCACGATGTTGAACACAGGCGAGTTGCAAGCAGGAGACTGTAGTGCACAGAGGCAGCGGATAGAAATCAGCAAACAGACTTGATGAGAAGCAGGTGAGTGAGGTAAAAGCTGGAGTGCACGGAGGCAGCGGATAGCAATGAGCAAACAGTCACATTGATATAAAATAACGTTGAAGTGGTGTAGAAGACTGTAGTGCACGGAGGCAGCGGATAGGAATCAGCAAACAGTCATGATGATAAAGTTGATGGTAGAAGTGGTATGGAACCACAGAGTAGGAGTGGTTTGGAAACCACAGGAATCAGCAGCACTGAATACACAAGTAATACAGGAACACCTTCAGAGACTCATGAGGAATGAGACTCCAAGATCAGGCAACGTGGTGTTGACCACAGGTGCTTAATATAGGGAGGTTGCCTGATCTGCCAATTTAGTTAAAGGAACATACACTGGAGGTATGGAAAGGGCTGCGCATGCGCAGTCCCTCAGGATGGAGGACGGCCACGGTTCCTAAATGTCCGGGAAGAAGCACTCACAGTCCGGTGAGTGACACTGTTAGGTGCACGCAGCTCTCCCTTTTCAAGTAGAGCCGTGTGAAATGGGGGCAGGGTCCAGCCACCTCAATTATACAGTGCCCCAGACTTGGAGGGGGGGGGTTCCTGGCACTGGGAAACCCCCCCCCCCCTCGGTTTGCCTAAGCTTTTGATCATACCAGCGCAAATGGAGGTAACTATACCTAGTGACCACAGTCCATTGTAAAATGTTTTCTCTGGCTGAGAGCTTCCAGCCAATCACAAGTTTGGGATCGGGAAACAGGACTGTTTCAAATATGTTCTTATGTATATTATTGGTTGGAACTTTGAGCTCGAGATCAGAGTAGATAAGAGACCCCACTTTGAGGTCTGCTAAGACTGTGCCACCTGATATTGGTGCAGATATATTTGGGCTGAGGGTTAAGGGGAATTTTGTCTTTTAGTGCAATGTCGCGCACTTTTTGTTTTAAATTTGTTTTTAAAAACAGAATGTGTGTGTTTGTTTGTTTTTTACATAACTTAGTTGGTTAACGTGATTAAGGGGTAAATTTATCAAGCTGTGGGTTTGAAAAAGTGGAGATGTTGCCTACAGCAACCAATCAGATTCTAGTTATCATTTTGTAGAATGTACTAAATAAATGATAACTAGAATCTGATTGGTTGCTATAGGCAACATCTCCACTTTTTCAAACCCACAGCTTGATAAATTTACCCCAAGGGTGTTCCTGCCCATTGTGCCTGTCTCCCCTTAGTCTGGTAATCATAGACTGGGTAGCACAGATCGCTAACATCATTCTGTGTTTAACAACACCAGCCCTGGTGATCCTAGCCATGGGCCAGACATCTATTTTAAATTAAATGTCTTTTTTTCTAAATTGCTGGTCTTGCTGCAATAGCAGGACCAGAGCTGCAGCTGCTCTGATTTATTTAGAGTACTGAGAAACCCTTGTGGGAACTTTAAAGAAAAGATTCTAAAAATAATAATATTATTCTATATTTATATAGCGCCAAAGATATTATGCAGCGCTGTGTAACTACCATCAGGGAGAGGACTGAGGAAGAACTTTAGTAGAGGCAAATCTTAGAGTACACTGAAAAACACAGATACATAGAAAATTGCAGCCAGACTTTCAAATTTTCACTTATAAATGAAAAAAACAGAGTTATAACCACAGATTTATTGTGTGAGCTGTGAATCATAAACATTGTGATAAGCTCGTTATCTCAGCCTGCTGACACTATAACAAGTAACAGCATATTGCAAAAGTTTTAAACTAGATATGAAAATATCAGTCACAGCAGAGCTAGATTTAAGTGCATGGAATACCGGTAAGCCATATGTACAGTAATTAGATCTATTACGCAGAATATTTGGGACTCTGTCTTTTCCTTAATTTAGAGCACCATGTCTAAAATATACTAAAACACATAAAAAAATGAACAGTGTCCTTCTCTACACTGCTGCTGACATTCCCCTCATCATTAAATAATTTATCGCTGCTCCTCACAGTGAGCGTAGAATGTGGCCCTCAGCCATCATGTCTAAGTTTCTGACACAGTGTCTGAAAATCAGCAATAGTTTAAATTTTTTCTTGTAAATTTTTTTTCTCAATAATGAGTTTTCGTATTAGATGACCCAAATCTTTGCCACTTAAATCAGTGATGGGCAGCAGGGGGACCTCTGATCCTTCACCTGCGGCCCCATAGCTCCTTCCTGCATTATTGTCAGATGTGTACCAAAAAGAGATAAATCTCACCGCTTTTGTGTAGAAATACATTACAAAATAATGAGCGTTAAGACTTGTAGAAAACACCTGCTGATATGTTATTACAGATAACTGTCTCTTTCTTTGATTAAATGTATTGTTTACCTCATTACTGAGATTAAGGGTAATGTGTGGGCCTTTTGAAGGTTGGAGGGCCATCCATTGTGGCCCTTCGAAGTGTATCAGGTAGCCCATCACTGACATATATATTATGTCTTCATGTAAATGCTTTCATGTTTTTAAACAAGGTTTCCTATTTTGTTCCCAAATCTAATGGCATCTACATTATAATATAAATAAATAATTGCAATTATGTATCAATATTAAAATATATATTTCCCTCCACCCCCAGGCTCATACCCCCGATTATACACACTTTTTATAAACAGGATCTCTTTCTGTTCTAGATAATTCAACTAATATTTAATGATTAATTAACACCTTATGAAACAGTGTAATATTGCAGCATAGCAAATATCACAGTTTGAAAGCCTGATTCAGTATTGTTGATATAATTCGGAACACTAGAAATAGAATCTGACATTAGCCGTTATTAACCCATTACTTGTGTTAGATTTTTATTAGCTATATAATATATGATAGGTCTCGATATGTGAGGAACTTGTTTCGCCTCGTATACCTTACACTTTATATATAGCCAAATCCACGCTGCGTTGGTCCCTGTTGACAATTATTTAGGTGAATATTGAGGAACTACAATTCACGTGATGACTTGTTCTATGAATAGAGCTAGATTGTTTTAGATACGCAACTGTAATAAATATTATCATATGAAGCAATAAGAATGGACAGTGGGGATTGCATCTTATGTACAGACTAAGAACGATTGTACTGTGCTATTAAGGCAAAAAATAGGGACATCTCCAGGTATACGAGTTTTCAAGAATATGATTTTTTTTTAATGTCCCTAAAAGTTAGTAACAGTCGGTAACTATATTTATATAATGCGTGTCTGTAGAGCAGCCTCTATTGTTTCCAGACAGTAATCAACCTTGATATATGCTGCTGTTTACACATGTACTAACCAGTATGGAGCAAGCAACACGTTCATCCTGCAAGAGAAACCAATCCGCATACCGCGCAGTAACCCAGCATGGGGCCGCTAGGAACCACAGAGGCCGTGGGAAGAATTGGGGCATGAGACAACCCCATTACCCTCCCACCAGTCCCTGCATTATTTAAATTAGATATAGCTAAACAGCACCAAGCGATATCTGATGATGACATCTCAGCATGTCTCAGTTCTCAGCAATGTTTCTGCATAAACTCTGCATGTATCTTATGATGAAATTCAGCAAACATGTCATAACGGACATTGCAGTGCTCCAAGATGCACAGACAGCACCACGAATGCCGGGTTTAGATGCCTTGGCTTAACCGCAGCCGGGAATACTGCTTGAAAATGTTGGCAGCTATGTTATTATTATTATTATTAATAATAATAATCATAATAATAATAATAATAATAATAATAGTATCATTATTGTGACTCCACATTATAGTACTGAATACAAAACCTGCAACAGTACGACATTGTTGCCTGCACCACACAGCATCACTGATCAGTACAAAGACAGACAGAAGGAAACAGTAACGCAGCCAGGGCTGGGACTATTTGAGAGAAGATCTGTGTAGATACAGAGGGAGAGGACTTTAATAGGTTTTGATGTTTTTCTCCTTGCAGGTGGTTGCGCTCCTAACTCCCAGCCTGCTGCCGTTCGAAACTGCGACCCACCATGCAGAAAGCCATTCTCCTATTGTATGCAGGTAACCTACTTAGAGAGAACCAGTCTACATAATCACCTTAATTCCACACACAAGTACAAGACAGAAGTTGTGGTTTATTTAGAAAGGACATAGCGCCACCTAGAGGAGACTCAGTGAAACGGGCAAAGGAAATATTTACGTTGGACCATAGATGCTCCTGGATTGCTGTGACTGTCCATTACAAGATTTATTAACATTTTTTGGGGACAGTGAGCACATGTTTATATGCAAATATTATTTAAATGATGTAGATGTTACCGGTTCAATAGCTCTCATTAATGAAAACCACACAGGATAGTTCGAAGGACCTGTTGATGCACTGTACGGTGTAATTTATTTCTCTGTATCGTAAAAACATACTTTGGTGGGGGGTGGCTATGTATGTGATAGTTACATAGTATAACATTTATTTTGATATCCATCACATATGGGGACAGCTGTACACATTATCTAATCAGTGTATATCAAAAGAATAATAACTCACAGGACGGTATTAAAGAATAAATATGTTGATAAAAATTTCATACTAAACATTTATTAGTAAAATTACTGCAATTTAGGAAGTGGTGTCAGATATTTCGCTGTTACATTATAACAGTATTATAATAATAAACAGTGTTAGGATTTCTGTCACACTTAAAGCCTTGTACACAGTGGGCCTTAGTCATTAAGTAGAGCAAAGCAAAAAAAAGGAGTAACTTTGAATCTGTTGCATTGGAGGGGAGGTAAATTTAAAATGTGGGGAGAGATTTATATTTGGAATAGGGCATGTAGATCAACTTTACATTTCAGTGTAAAAAAAATTATCAAGTATTTGTGAACCGGAACAGAGATTGCGTGCCAGGCCTTCTCGTCTAACATTAGTGCCTGACTCATAAATGCTCTACAGAATGAATGGTCACAAATTTCCACAGAAACACTCCAACATTTTCTGAAAGCCTTCAAAGAAGAGGGGAAGCTGTTATCGCTGTAAAATGGGGACGTTTTATCTTGCATATAAATGAAGGTTTATCGTAACTTTTATTGATAAATAAAACATCAGATGTCCCTTCTATTGAATCATAATAAGACCATTTACATTCTGTTTCACTATATTTCAATTGAAGTTTGAAATACAGTATTAATAATTATAAGGAAATTAAGAAATGCAGGCACTATGACAATTTTATTTTAATATAGAACAGAAATACATACAGCCAAACATGCTGTTTGTGTAACAGCTTCTTCTAGAACAATATCTTAATTAAAGCAGATCTTTTTATTGCCAAATAGTATAATACATTTCATTTCACAAACAAGAACAGCATTATGAGATACCTAAAAGAACAAATAAGGAAATATCTGCATCTCTTCAGGGTTTAATGACATCTTGCTATTTCTTCATGTCTAGGATTGCACTCCCAGGACCACGGTGCTTTGCACTGCAGATGTTACAGAAATAGACAGGTGACATCTAGAAAAAGATGCAATAAATTAATGCCTGCTAATGCTATGTCAGTAAAATATCATTTTCCATCAGTTTAGAAGTAGAATTCCAACAAAAACACAGAAAATGTACTACTATTTGAAGCTGAAGTTACACTACAACACAAACTGCTACTTATTTGGGACCAGACATTCTCTCTGATTCAGCCGGTTCCCACAGGACCTAGACACACTTGTTTGCTTCAAACACCAATGGTGGAGCTGATGCTACTCCTCTGTAAACTTCCAACTCCTGAATGAGAAGTTCAAATGAAAGAAGCAATAACGACGCCGTACTTCTAAAAGAGACCCACCTTAGCAGAAGAGAACATCACTAGATCACTGCAGCCCTTGTGAGTTTAACTTGTGTGGATGGAACTCTGGACTCCAGATTAATTAGCTTCCGGTATTATAGCATCTCTCATTGATCTTCAGTTTTCATTAGAATTATCATTTAAGTGATCAGTAATTACATGTATTGGATGCTATTCCACAATATTTACAACAATTTAAGCCATGAAGCAATAAACTACATCTGCTCCAAATTGACTGCACTTCTTCTTTAACTGCAGTGGACATTGCAATTAGGTATTTCTTCTATTTCCCTTTTTGCCTTTTAAAATTGCTTTTCTTACCCTCCTCTCATTGCTTTATCTTTAGATCGTCCTTTACCCTTCCTGCAACACGCACCTTTGTTCACATTGCCGCTTCATTACTCCACTAACCCCTATATTAGCACTCATGATTTTTTTTCCTATTTATATTCACTAACTGTAACTGACTCATCCTGTCGCCGGAAAATAAAAGGTCACATCTTCTTTCCTATCTTTCTCTCTCTCTGCTTCTATTAGTTGGTGATATATCACCTAAGTCCCCCTCACTTCTCTCATACATGTATATCAGAATACTACTGAAATTCAGCAAACCTCAAACATATAACCTGTCTCTCTGTCTCTTGCAAAGGGCAATATACAGAATTACCCAAAGTTTCCCCTATTTCCTCACCATATACAGAGTACATGACTGGAGAACCCGTTTGTACAATATCAGATCATAGCAGCATAAATAATCTGAGATTTGTTGTGAGCAAAATAAAAAAAAAAAACTTGCTGAGAACATATTTCTCAGTGATATTGAGGCCCAATGAAGCAGGTGATATCAAGTTCTTCAAATGAGCTGGCATGAATGTTTTATTGTGGGTAGAATGCCAGTTACACCGTGCCAATCAAAAGGCAAAAAAAAAGAAAATAAAATGGAAAGAATTTTGTTTTTTGAAAAAGATGAGAAGCTATTGTTAAAAAATAATTGAATGGCAGCAGGAGCCTGGGAAGGGCGGAACACATATATATCAATTGTACTCTGTGTATGTAGATCTGAAGCTCAGCAGCAAGCTCACCTCCCCAGATAATATGCACAAAGAAATTACAATCATCTGTATTTTAATAGTGTTATGCATTGTTTGTTAATGCATTGCAACATTTGTAACACAATAATGAGAATTTTTATTACTTGGAGGGTTTGTCCACTGTCTCCCGTTTTACAAATATTAGGGCGACTTCCTGTAATCATCTCCATGAGCCCAAAGTTCTAAGAGATGTTGCCTATAGCAACCAATCAGATTCTAGCTGTCATTTTGAAGAATGTACTAAATAAATGAGAGCTAGAATCTGATTGGTTGCTATAGGCAACATCTCCACTTGTAGCTTAGTACATATACTACAAGGTTTTTATTGAATAAAATGTTTTTATTTAATATCACACAATTATACAGGGAAAAAATACAAAAACATAAGGAAAAACAAACAGGGAGGACAGGAGGTAGGGAAAAAAAAATCAGGAAGGGGAAACAGAGAACACTGTATCAGTTAAGAACAACGGAACAATGCCAAACGAATACACAGAATATGAAAACATTAGAGCCAACTCTGATGGAGGAGTAAGTGGAAAGGCTCGATATTCTGAATAATAAGAACTCCAATCAAGTAATTTGATTAGTTTCCATATCAAAACTTTTCTACATTTTATCGATTATCACAGAAACGGGGGGGGGGGATTTGCAATACTGAGCAATTGCTGCTTTAGTGGCTATAAGAATATGACCTAGAACATATCTGTGGTGATTATGTGGTATATCTAATGACTGATTGTTATTTTCTGTTGAATTTACGTATAACACTGTGAATATTTTATGTAACCTTCCAAAGTGTATTTTTTTAACTGATCTGAGACTGACCCAGGCAAGTGTCAATGGTCTTGTGAAAGTAGCCAGGCCGACAGATTAAATCTCTGAGTAGTTTGTGTATGCAGAGGCGTTAGCCAGGCTGAACAGCAGAGGTGAGCACTCAGGTCATGTGAAAATGCCAGGTCATCCATAATTTACTTTGAAAGCCCTGTGTCATTTTGGGCATTGACCGAACGTAGGTGAAAAATGAAATTCCTAAGGTGGGGGGTGAAGAGCCAGCAAGAAAGGGTTTAAAAATCCCTTGTATCAATAGTACAGTGTCCATTTTCTTTGAGGAGGGTCTACCACGACTGAAATGGGCCATTCTTCTCAGTGTGTACTCCTCACACGCCAATTCCTGAACTTGTAAGTAGGGATTCTAGTTTTATTTCCTATTTTATTTTCTAAAACTCATTTGTGCAACCTATTGTATGTCTGTTTAATATCTTTTTGTAAATTAGCCTTGGAAACATTTTTCGGATTAAACATTTTATCTAGCGAACTCCTGTGATTCTTTGTGAACTTACGAAGCCCAGGGAGGCTCATGCTACATAGGTATGTGATTTAAGTATGAAACATTAATAAATGGTTCTGGTGAACGTAAGGTTTGGTTTCTGTCTCTATAGGCCAAAAGAAGAATGAGTCCTATCATCTGTGAAAACACCCGTTTCCCCCCACAATTGGACTTTTCGCCCTTTAATAAATCAGCCTCTTAGTTCAGTAACAGTATGTATAAGGTTAGAGCTGACAATGGTTACTTGGCACTTTGGTGAAATACTCTGCTAAGATTATTTAAATTAAGATATTTCAACAACAGCTGCTGAGTCAGCCAGTTCAACAATCAGTAATTAAGTATAAAGAATTGCACATTTATGACTATATAATTTAAATATAAATGGCAGAGTTCCTGCCCTAACTGAAATGGTTTACATTTATGCAAATGCTGCTTAATTAAATTACATTTCTTGCACACGTATATGTTCTTGAAGCTGGTGTAATTAAACGAGGTTCAGAATATTAAAATGATGTATATGTTACATTCTGAACCTGAATGAATTGTGGTGCCAATCATGAATCATGAATCGAATCATGAATCATAAATAATGAATCATAAATTGAATCATGAATCATTAATCGAATCTTGAATCATGAATCATGAATCGAATCATGAATCATGAATCATGAATTGAATCATGAATCATGAATCATAAATCGAATCATGAATCAAGAATCATGAATCATGAATCATGAATCATGAATTAAATCATGAATCATGAATAATAAATCGAATCATGAATCATGAATTGAATCAGGAATCGAATCATGAATTGAATCATGAATCATGAAATGAATCATGAATTGAAACTTTAATCATGAATCATAAATCATTAATCATGAATTGAATCATGAATCATAAATTATCAATCGAATCATGAATCATGAATCATGAATCATGAATCATGAATTGAATCATGAATCATGAATCGAATCATGAATCATGAATCAGGAATTGAATCATGAATTGAATTATGAATCATGAATCGAATCATGAATTGAATCATGAATAATGAATTGATTCATGAATTGAATCAAGAATTGAATCTTGAATCAGGAATTGAATCATGAATCATGAATTGAATCGTGAATCATGAATCATGAATTGAATCATGAATCATGAATCAAGAATCATAAATAGAATCATGAATCAAGAATCATAAATCCAATCATGAATCATAAAATGAATCAGGAATCGAATCATGAATTGAATCATTATTGAATCATGAATCATGAATTGAATCATCAATCATCAACCATGAATCATGAATTGAATCATGAATCATGAATTATAAAACATGAATTGAATCATGAATCATGAATTGAATCATGAATCATGATTAATGAATTGAATCATCAATCATGAATCATGAATCGAATCATGAATCATGAATCAAGAATCATGAATCGAATTATGAATCATGAGTTGAATAATGAATCATGAATCATGAATCATGAATCGAATCATGAATCATGAATCATGAATCGAATCATGAATCATAAATCATGAATCATAAATTGAATCATGAATCATTAATCGAATCTTGAATCATGAATCATGAATCGAATCATGAATCATGAATCATGAATTGAATCATGAATCATGAATGATGAATCATGAATTAAATCATGAATCATGAAACGAATCATGAATCATGAATCAAGAATCATGAATCGAATCATGAATCATGAATTGAATCATGAATCATGAATCATGAATTGAATCATGAATCATGAATCGAATCTTGAATCATGAATCATAAATTGAATCATGAATCATCAATTCAATCATTATTTGAATCATGAATCATGAATCATGAATCATGAATTGAATCATAAATCATGAATCATGAATCATTAATTGAATCATGAATCATGAATCGAATCATGAATCATGAATTGCATCATGAATCATGAATCATTAATCGAATCATGAATCATGATTTAAGAATCATGAATCAAATCATTAATCATGAATTGAATCATGAATCATGAATCATGAATCATGAATTGAATAATGAATCATAAATCATGAATCGAATAATGAATCATGAATCATGAATCATGAATTGAATCATGAATCATGAATCATGAATTGAATCATGAATCATGAATTGAATAATGAATCATAAATCATGAATCGAATCATGAATCATGAATCATGAATCATGAATTGAATCATGAATCATGAATCATGAATCATGAATCATGAATTGAATCATGAATCATGAATTGAATCTTGAATCATGAATCATGAATTGAATCATAAATTGAATCATGAATCATAAATTGAATCATGAATCATGAATCATGAATTGAATCATGAATCATGAATCATGAATTGAATCATGAATTGAATCATAAATCATGAATCATGAATCATGAATTATGAATTGAATCATGAATCATGAATCGAATCATGAATCATGAATTGAATCATGAATCATGAATCTTGAATCGAATCATGAATCATGAATCAAGAATCATGAATCATGAATTGAATCATGAATCATGAATTGAATCATGAATCATGAATTGATTCATGAATTGAATCATTAATCATGAATCATGAATCATGAATTGAATTATAATTTAAATCATAAATCATGAATTGAATCATGAATTGAATCATGAATCATGAATCAAGAATTGAATCATGAATCATGAATCATGAATCATGAATTGAATCATGAATCATGAATCATAAATCGAATCATGAATCATGAATTGAATCAGGAATCGAATCATGAATTGAATCATGAATCATGAATCGAATCATGAATCATGAATTGAATCATGAATCATGAATCATGAATCATGAATTGAATAATGAATCATAAATCATGAATCGAATAATGAATCATGAATCATGAATCATGAATTGAATCATGAATCATGAATCATGAATTGAATAATGAATCATAAATCATGAATCGAATAATGAATCAGGAATCATGAATCATGATTTATGAATTGAATCATGAATCATGAATCATGAATTGAATCATGAATCATGAATTGAATCTTGAATCATGAATCATGAATTGAATCATGAATTGAATCATGAATCATAAATTGAATCATGAATCATGAATCATGAATTGAATCATGAATCATGAATCATGAATTGAATCATAAATCATGAATCATGAATCATGAATTATGAATTGAATCATGAATCATGAATCGAATCATGAATCATGAATTGAATCATGAATCATAATTCTTGAATCGAATCATGAATCATGAATCAAGAATCATGAATCATGAATCATGAATCATGAATTGAATCATGAATCATGAATTGAATCATGAATCATGAATTGATTCATGAATTGAATCATTAATCATGAATCATGAATCATGATCTGAATTATAATTTGAATCATGAATCATGAATTGAATCATGAATTGAATCATGAATCATGAATCAAGAATTGAATCATGAATCATGAATCATGAATCATGAATTGAATCATGAATCATGAATCATAAATCGAATCATGAATCATGAATTGAATCATGAATCGAATCATGAATTGAATCATGAATCATGAATTAAATCATGAATCATGAATTGAATCTTGAATCATGAATCATGAATTGAATCATGAATCATTAATCATGAATTGAATCATGTATTGAATCATGAATTGAATCATGTATTATATCATGAATTGAATCATGAATCATGAATTGATTTATGAATCATGAATCATAAATTGAATCATCAATCATGAATCATGAATTGAATCATGAATCATGAATTGAATCTTGAATTATGAATCATGAATCGAATCATGAATTGAATCATGAATAATGAATTGATTCATGAATTGAATCAAGAATTGAATCTTGAATCAGGAATTGAATCATGAATCATGAATTGAATCGTGAATCATGAATCATGAATTGAATCATGAATCATGAATCAAGAATCATAAATCGAATCATGAATCAAGAATCATAAATCGAATCATGAATCATAAAATGAATCAGGAATCGAATCATGAATTGAATCATTAATTGAATCATGAATCATGAATTGAATCATCAATCATCAACCATGAATCATGAATTGAATAATGAATCATGAATTATAAAACATGAATTGAATTAATGAATCATGAATCGAATCATGAATCATGATTAATGAATTGAATCATCAATCATGAATCATGAATCGAATCATGAATCATGAATCAAGAATCATGAATCGAATTATGAATCATGAGTTGAATAATGAATCATGAATCATGAATCATGAATCAAGAATCATGAATCGAATTATGAATCATGAGTTGAATAATGAATCATGAATCATGAATCATGAATCGAATCATGAATCATGAATCATGAATCGAATCATGAATCATAAATCATGAATCATAAATTGAATCATGAATCATTAATCGAATCTTGAATCATGAATCATGAATCGAATCATGAATCATGAATTGAATCATGAATCATGAATCATAAATCGAATCATGAATCAAGAATCATGAATCATGAATCATGAATCATGAATTAAATCATGAATCATGAATAATAAATCGAATCATGAATCATGAATTGAATCAGGAATCGAATCATGAATTGAATCATGAATCATGAAATGAATCATGAATTGAAACTTTAATCATGAATCATAAATCATTAATCATGAATTGAATCATGAATCATGAATTATGAATCATGAATTGAATCATGAATCATGAATTATGAATCATGAATTGAATCATGAATCATGAATCATGAATCATGAATCATGAATCATGTATTGAATCATGAATTGAATCATGTATTATATCATGAATTGAATCATGAATCATGAATTGATTTATGAATCATGAATCATAAATTGAATCATGAATCATGAATCATGAATTGAATCATGAATTGAATCATCAATCATAAATTGAATCATGAATCATGAATCATGAATTGAATCATGAATCATGAATCATGAATTGAATCATAAATCATGAATCATGAATCATGAATTATGAATTGAATCATGAATCATGAATCGAATCATGAATCATGAATTGAATCATGAATCATGAATCTTGAATCGAATCATGAATCATGAATCAAGAATCATGAATCATGAATCATGAATTGAATCATGAATCATGAATTGAATCATGAATCATGAATTGATTCATGAATTGAATCATGAATCATGAATCATGAATCATGAATTGAATTATAATTTGAATCATGAATCATGAATTGAATCATGAATTGAATCATGAATCATGAATTGAATTATGAATCATGAATCATGAATTCAGTCATGAATCATGAATCATAAATTGAATCATTAATTAAATCATGAATCATGAATTGAATCATGAATCATGAATTATTAATCGAATCATGAATCATGAATCAAGAATCATGAATCGAATTATGAATCATGAATTGAATCATGAATCATGAATTATTAATCGAATCATGAATCATGAATCAAGAATCATGAATCGAATTATGAATCATGAATTGAATCATGAATCATGAATCAAGAATCATGAATCGAATCATGAATCAAGAATCATGAATCGAATCATGAATCATGAATTGAATCATGAATCATGAATTATTAATCGAATCATGAATCATGAATCAAGTATCATGAATCGAATTATGAATCATGAATTGAATCATGAATCATGAATCAAGAATCATGAATCGAATCATGAATCATGAATCATGAATCATGAATAGAATCATGAATCATGAATAAGAATCATGAATCGAATCATGAATCATGAATTGAATCATGAATCATGAATCATGAATTGAATCATGAATCATGAATCATGAAGTGAATCATGAATCATGAATCATTAATTGAATCATGAATCATGAATCATGAATTGAATTATGAATTGAAACATGAATCATGACTTGAATCATGAATCATGAATCATGAATTGAATCATGATTTGAATCATGAATCATGAATTGAATTATGAATCATGAATCGAATCATGAATCATGAATTCAATCATGAATCATGAATCATAAATTGAATCATGAATCATGAATCATGAATTGAATCATGAATCATGAATTCAATCATAAATCATGAATCATGAATTCAATCATGAATCATGATTTGAATCATGAATCATGAATCATGAATTCAATCATGAATCATGAATTCAATCATGAATCATGAATCGAATCATGAATCATGAATTTAATCATGAATCATGAATTCAATCATGAATCATGAATCATGAATTCAATCATGAATCATGATTTAAATCATGAATCATGAATCATGAATTCAATCATGAATCATGAATCGAATCATGAATCATGAATTTAATCATGAATCATGATTTGAATCATGAATCATGAATCATGAACTGAATCATGAATCATGAATTATTAATCATGAATTGAATCATGAATCATGAATTGAATTATGAATCATGAATCATGAATTCAGTCATGAATCATGAATTGAATCATGAATCATGAATTATTATTTGAATCATGAATCATGAATCAAGAATCATGAATCGAATTATGAATCATGAATTGAATCATGAATCATGAATCATGAATTCAATCAAGAATCATGAATCGAATCATGAATCAAGAATCATGAATCGAATCATGAATTGAATCATGAATCATGAATCATGAATTGAATCATGAATCATGAATCATGAATTGAATCATGAATCATGAATTGAATCATGAATCATGAATCATGAATTGAATCATGAATCATGAATCATGAATCATGATTTGAATCATGAGTCATGAATCATGAATCATAAATTGAATCATGAATCATGAATTGAATCATGAATTGAAACATGAATCATAACTTGAATCATGAATCATGAATCATGAATTGAATCATGAATCATGAATCATGAATTGAATCATGAATTGAATCATGAATCATGAATTGAATCATGAATCATGTATTGAATCATAAATCATGAATCATGAATTATAAATTATGAATTGAATCATGAATCATGAATTATGAATCATGTATTGAATCATGAATCATGAATTGAATTATGAATCATGAATCATGAATCGAATCATGAATCATGAATCATGAATTATAAATTATGAATTGAATCATGAATCATGAATTATGAATCATGTATTGAATCATGAATCATGAATCATGAATTGAATCATGAATCATGAATTATGAATCTTGAATTGAATCATGAATCATGAATCATGAATCGAATCATGAATCGAATCATGAATCATGAATTGAATCATGAATCATGAATCATGAATTGAATTATGAATCATGAATCATGAAGTGAATCATGAATCATGAATCATGAATCATGAATCATTAATTGAATCATGAATCATGAATCATGAATTGAATCATGAATTGAAACATGAATCATGACTTGAATCATGAATCATGAATCATGAATCATGAATTGAATCATGATTTGAATCATGAATCATGAATTAAATCATGAATTGAATCATGAATTGAAAAATGAATCATGACTTGAATCATGAATCATGAATCATGAATCATGAATCATGAATTGAATCATGATTTGAATCATGAATCATGAATTGAATCATGAATCATGAATCGAATCATGAATCATGAATTCAATCATGAATCATGAATCATGAATCATGAATTGAATCATGAATCATGAATCATAAATTGAATAATGAATCATGAATCATGAATCGAATCATGAATCATGAATTCAATCATGAATCATGAATCATGAATTCAATCATGAATCATGAATCATGAATTGAATCATGAATCATGATTTGAATCATGAATCATGAATCATGAATTCAATCATGAATCATGAATCGAATCATGAATCATGAATTTAATCATGAATCATGAATTTAATCATGAATCATGAATTCAATCATGAATCATGAATTCAATCATGAATTCAATCCTGAATCTGAATTCAATCATGAATTGAATCATGAATCATGAATCATGAACTGAATCATGAATCACAAATTGAATCATGAATTGAATTATGAATCATGAATCATGAATTCAGTCATGAATCATGAATCGAATCATGAATCATGAATCATAAATTGAATCATTAATTAAATCATGAATCATGAATTGAATCATGAATCATGAATTATTAATCGAATCATGAATCATGAATCAAGAATCATGAATCGAATTATGAATCATGAATTGAATCATGAATCATGAATCATGAATTGAATCAGGAATCGAATCATAAATTAAATCATGAATCTTGAATTGAATCATGAATCATGAACTGAATCATGAATTATGAATTATGAATCATGAATTGAATCATGAATCATGAATTGAATTATGAATCATGAATCATGAATTCAATCATGAATCATGAATCATGAATCGAATCATAAATCATGAAACATGAATTGAATCATGAATTGAATCATGAATCATGTATTGAATCATGAATAATGAATCGAATCATGAATCATGAATCATGAATCGAATCATGAATCATGAATCAAGAATCATGAATCAAATCATGAATCATGAATCAAGAATTGAATCATGAATCATGAATCTTGAATTGAATCATGAATCATGAATCATGAATCGAATCATGCATCATGAATCAAGAATCATGAATCGAATCATGAATCATGAATTGAATCATGAATCATGAAGTGAATCATGAATTGAAACATGAATCATGACTTGAATCATGAATCATGAATTAAATTATGAATCATGAATCATGAATTCAGTCATGAATCATGAATCGAATCATGAATCATGAATCATAAATTGAATCATTAATTAAAACATAATTCATGAATTGAATCATGAATCATGAATTATTAATCGAATCATGAATCATGAATCAAGAATCATGAATCGAATTATGAATCATGAATTGAATCATGAATCATGAATTCAATCAAGAATCATGAATCGAATCATGAATCAAGAATCATGAATCAAATCATGAATCATGAATTGAATCATGAATCATGAATTGAATCATGAATCATAATTCATGAATTGAATCATGAATCATGAATTGAATCATGAATCATGAATTAAATCATGAATCATGAATCATGAATTGAATCATGAATCATGAATCATGAATTGAATCATGAATCATGAATCATGAATCATGAATCATGATTTGAATCATGAGTCATGAATCATGAATCATAAATTGAATCATGAATCATGAATTGAATCATGAATTGAAACATGAATCATGACTTGAATCATGAATCATGAATTGAATCATGAATCATGAATCATGAATTCAATCATGAATCATGAATCGAATCATGAATCATGAATCATGAATTCAATCATGAATCATGAATCATGAATTCAATCATGAATCATGAATCGAATCATGAATCATGAATCATGAATTCAATCATGAATCATGAATTCAATCATGAATTCAATCATGAATCATGAATCATGAATTCAATCATGAATCATGAATCATGAATTGAATCATGAATCATGATTTGAATCATGAATCATGAATCATGAATTCAATCATGAATCATGAATCGAATCATGAATCATGAATTTAATCATGAATCATGAATTTAATCATGAATCATGAATTCAATCATGAATCATGAATTCAATCATGAATTCAATCCTGAATCTGAATTCAATCATGAATTGAATCATGAATCATGAATCATGAACTGAATCATGAATCACAAATTGAATCATGAATTGAATTATGAATCATGAATCATGAATTCAGTCATGAATCATGAATCGAATCATGAATCATAAATTGAATCATTAATTAAATCATGAATCATGAATTGAATCATGAATCATGAATTATTAATCGAATCATGAATCATGAATCAAGAATCATGAATCGAATTATGAATCATGAATTGAATCATGAATCATGAATCATGAATTGAATCAGGAATCGAATCATAAATTAAATCATGAATCTTGAATTGAATCATGAATCATGAACTGAATCATGAATTATGAATTATGAATCATGAATTGAATCATGAATCATGAATTGAATTATGAATCATGAATCATGAATTCAATCATGAATCATGAATCATGAATCGAATCATAAATCATGAAACATGAATTGAATCATGAATTGAATCATGAATCATGTATTGAATCATGAATAATGAATCGAATCATGAATCATGAATCATGAATCGAATCATGAATCATGAATCAAGAATCATGAATCAAATCATGAATCATGAATCAAGAATTGAATCATGAATCATGAATCTTGAATTGAATCATGAATCATGAATCATGAATCGAATCATGCATCATGAATCAAGAATCATGAATCGAATCATGAATCATGAATTGAATCATGAATCATGAATCATGAAGTGAATCATGAATTGAAACATGAATCATGACTTGAATCATGAATCATGAATTGAATCATGAATCATGATTTGAATCATGAATCTTGAATTGAATCATGAATCATGAATAATGAATCGAATCATGAATCATGAATCAAGAATCATGAATCGAATCATGAATCATGAATCATGAATTGAATCATGAATTGAATCATGAATCATGAATCATGAATTGAATCATGAAGTGAATCATGAATCATGAATCATTAATTGAATCATGAGTCATGAATCATGAATTGAATCATGAATTGAAACATGAATCATGACTTGAATCATGAATCATGAATCATGAATCATGAATTGAATCATGATTTGTATCATGAATCATGAATTGAATCATGAATCATGAATTGAATCATGAATCGAATCATGAATCATGAATTGAATCATGAATCATGAATCATGTATTGAATCATGAATCATGAATCATAAATTAAATCATGAATCATGAATCGAATCATGAATCATGAATTCAATCTTGAATCATGAATCATGAATTCAATCATGAATCATGAATAATGAATTGAATCATGAATCATGATTTGAATCATGAATCATGAATCATGAATTCAATCATGAATCATGAATCGAATCATAAATCATGAATTTAATCATGAATCAAGAATTTAATCATGAATCATGAATTCAATCATGAATTGAATCATGAATCTGAATTCAATCATGAATTGAATCATGAATCATGAACTGAATCATGAATCATGAATTATTAATCATGAATTGAATCATGAATCATGAATTGAATTATGAATCATGAATCATGAATTCAGTCATGAATCATGAATCGAATCATGAATCATGAATCATAAATTGAATCATTAATTAAATCATGAATCATGAATTGAATCATGAATCATGAATTATTAATCGAATCATGAATCATGAATCAAGAATCATGAATCGAATTATGAATTATGAATTGAATCATGAATCATGAATCATGAATTCAATCAAGAATCATGAATCGAATCATGAATCAAGAATCATGAATCGAATCATGAATCATGAATTGAATCATGAATCATGATTTGAATCATGAGTCATGAATCATGAATTGAATCATGAATCATGAATCATGAATTGAATCATGAATCATGAATTGAATCATGAATCATGAATCATGAATCATGATTTGAATCATGAATCATGAATCATGAATCATAAATTGAATCATGAATCATGAATCATGAATTGAATCATGAATTGAAACATGAATCATGACTTGAATCATGAATCATGAATTGAATCATGAATCATGATTTGAATCATGAATCATGAATTGAATCATGAATCATGAATCGAATCATGAATCATGAATCATGAATTCAATCATGAATCATGAATCATTAATCATGAATTGAATCATGAATCACGAATCATGAATCGAATCATGAATCATTTATTGAATCATAAATCATGAATTGAATCATGAATCATGAATTATAAATTATGAATTAAATCATGAATCATGAATTATGAATCATGAATTTAATCATGAATTAAATCATGAATCATGAATAGAATCATGAATTATGAATCATGAATCATAAATTGAATCATGAATCATGAATTGAATAATTAATCATGAATCTTGAATTGAATCATGAATCATGAATTGAATAAGGATTCGAATCATAAATTGAATCATGAATCTTGAATTGAATCATGAATCATGAACTGAATCATGAATTATAAATTATGAATCATAAATTGAATCATGAATCATGAATTGAATTATGAATCATGAATCATGAATTCAATCATGAATCATGAATCATGAATTGAATCATGAATTGAATCATGAATCATGAATTTAATCATGAATCATGTATTGAATCATAAATCATGATTTGAATCATGAATCATGAATCATGAATTCAATTATGAATCATGAATCGAATCATAAATCATGAATTTAATCATGAATCATGAATTCAATCATGAATTGAATCATGAATCTGAATTCAATCATGAATTGAATCATGAATCATGAATCATGAACTGAATCATGAATCATGAATTATTAATCATGAATTGAATCATGAATCATGAATTAAATTATGAATCATGAATCATGAATTCAGTCATGAATCATGAATCGAATCATGAATCATGAATCATAAATTGAATCATTAATTAAAACATAATTCATGAATTGAATCATGAATCATGAATTATTAATCGAATCATGAATCATGAATCAAGAATCATGAATCGAATTATGAATCATGAATTGAATCATGAATCATGAATTCAATCAAGAATCATGAATCGAATCATGAATCAAGAATCATGAATCAAATCATGAATCATGAATTGAATCATGAATCATGAATTGAATCATGAATCATAATTCATGAATTGAATCATGAATCATGAATTGAATCATGAATCATGAATTAAATCATGAATCATGAATCATGAATTGAATCATGAATCATGAATCATGAATCATGAATCATGATTTGAATCATGAGTCATGAATCATGAATCATAAATTGAATCATGAATCATGAATTGAATCATGAATTGAAACATGAATCATGACTTGAATCATGAATCATGAATTGAATCATGAATCATGAATCATGAATTCAATCATGAATCATGAATCGAATCATGAATCATGAATCATGAAATCAATCATGAATCATGAATCATGAATTCAATCATGAATCATGAATCGAATCATGAATCATGAATCATGAATTCAATCATGAATCATGAATTCAATCATGAATTGAATCATGAATCATGAACTGAATCATGAATCATGAATTATTAATCATGAATTGAATCATGAATCATGAATTCAATCATGAATCATGAATCGAATCATGAATCATGAATCATGAATTGAATCATGAATCATGAATTCAATCATGAATTGAATCATGAATCATGAATCATGAACTGAATCATGAATCGAATTATGAATCATGAATTGAATCATGAATCATGAATCAAGAATCATGAATCATGAATTGAATCATGAATCATGAATTGAATCATGAATCATTAATCATGAATTGAATCATGAATCACGAATCATGAATCGAATCATGAATCATTAATTGAATCATGAATCATGAATCATGAATTATAAATTATGAATTAAATCATGAATCATGAATTATGAATCATGAATTTAATCATGAATTAAATCATGAATCATGAATAGAATCATGAATTATGAATCATGAATCATAAATTGAATCATGAATCATGAATTGAATCATTAATCATGAATCTTGAATTGAATCATGAATCATGAATTGAATCAGGATTCGAATCATAAATTAAATCATGAATCTTGAATTGAATCATGAATCATGAACTGAATCATGAATTATGAATCATGAATTGAATTATGAATCATGAATCGAATCATGAATCATGAATCATGAATTGAATCATGAATTGAATCATGAATCATGAATTGAATCATGAATTATGTATTGAATCATAAATCATGAATCATGAATTATAAATTATGAATTGAATCATGAATCATGAACTATGAATCATGTATTGAATCATGAATCATGAATCATGAATTGAATCATGAATCATGAATCATGAATCTTGAATTGAATCATGAATCATGAATCATGAATCGAATCATGAATCATGAATCAAGAATCAAGAATCATGAATCGAATCATGAATCATGAATTGAATCATGAATCATGAATCGAATCATGGATCATGAATCATGAAGTGAATCATGAATCATGAATCATTAATTGAATCATGAATCATGAATCATGAATTGAATCATGAATTAAAACATGAATCATGACTTGAATCATGAATCATGAATCATGAATCATGAATTGAATCATGATTTGAATCATGAATCATGAATTGAATCATGAATCATGAATTGAATCATGAATCATGAATCGAATCATGAATCATGAATCGAATCATGAATCATGAATTCAATCATGAATCATGAATCATGAATTGAATCATGAATCATAAATTGAATCATGAATCATGAATCATGAATCGAATCATGAATCATGAATTCAATCTTGAATCATGAATCATGAATTCAATCATGAATCATGAATTGAATCATGAATCATGATTTGAATCATGAATCTTGAATTGAATCATGAATCATGAATAATGAATCGAATCATGAATCATGAATCAAGAATCATGAATCGAATCATGAATCATGAATTGAATCATGAATCATGAATTGAATCATGAAGTGAATCATGAATCATGAATCATTAATTGAATCATGAGTCATGAATCATGAATTGAATCATGAATTGAAACATGAATCATGACTTGAATCATGAATCATGAATCATGAATCATGAATTGAATCATGATTTGTATCATGAATCATGAATTGAATCATGAATCATGAATTGAATCATGAATCGAATCATGAATCATGAATTCAATCATGAATCATGAATCATGAATTGAATCATGAATCATGAATCATAAATTAAATCATGAATCATGAATCGAATCATGAATCATGAATTCAATCTTGAATCATGAATCATGAATTCAATCATGAATCATGAATAATGAATTGAATCATGAATCATGATTTGAATCATGAATCATGAATCATGAATTCAATCATGAATCATGAATCGAATCATGAATCATGAATTTAATCATGAATCAAGAATTTAATCATGAATCAGTAATTCAATCATGAATTGAATCATGAATCTGAATTCAATCATGAATTGAATCATGAATCATGAACTGAATCATGAATCATGAATTATTAATCATGAATTGAATCATGAATCATGAATTGAATTATGAATCATGAATTCAGTCATGAATCATGAATCGAATCATGAATCATGAATCATAAATTGAATCATTAATTAAATCATGAATCATGAATTGAATCATGAATCATGAATTATTAATCGAATCATGAATCATGAATCAAGAATCATGAATCGAATTATGAATTATGAATTGAATCATGAATCATGAATCATGAATTCAATCAAGAATCATGAATCGAATCATGAATAAAGAATCATGAATCGAATCATGAATCATGAATTGAATCATGAATCATGATTTGAATCATGAGTCATGAATCATGAATTGAATCATGAATCATGAATCATGAATTGAATCATGAATCATGAATTGAATCATGAATCATGAATCATGAATCATGATTTGAATCATGAATCATGAATCATGAATCATAAATTGAATCATGAATCATGAATCATGAATTGAATCATGAATTGAAACATGAATCATGACTTGAATCATGAATCATGAATTGAATCATGAATCATGATTTGAATCATGAATCATGAATTGAATCATGAATCATGAATCGAATCATGAATCATGAATCATGATTTGAATCATGAATCATGAATCATGAATCATAAATTGAATCATGAATCATGAATCATGAATTGAATCATGAATTGAAACATGAATCATGACTTGAATCATGAATCATGAATTGAATCATGAATCATGATTTGAATCATGAATCATGAATTGAATCATGAATCATGAATCGAATCATGAATCATGAATCATGAATTCAATCATGAATCATGAATCATTAATCATGAATTGAATCATGAATCACGAATCATGAATCGAATCATGAATCATTTATTGAATCATAAATCATGAATTGAATCATGAATCATGAATTATAAATTATGAATTAAATCATGAATCATGAATTATGAATCATGAATTTAATCATGAATTAAATCATGAATCATGAATAGAATCATGAATTATGAATCATGAATCATAAATTGAATCATGAATCATGAATTGAATAATTAATCATGAATCTTGAATTGAATCATGAATCATGAATTGAATAAGGATTCGAATCATAAATTGAATAATGAATCTTGAATTGAATCATGAATCATGAACTGAATCATGAATTATAAATTATGAATCATAAATTGAATCATGAATCATGAATTGAATTATGAATCATGAATCATGAATTCAATCATGAATCATGAATCATGAATCGAATCATGAATCATGAATCATGAATTGAATCATGAATTGAATCATGAATCATGAATTTAATCATGAATCATGTATTGAATCATAAATCATGATTTGAATCATGAATCATGAATCATGAATTCAATCATGAATCATGAATCGAATCATAAATCATGAATTTAATCATGAATCATGAATTCAATCATGAATTGAATCATGAATCTGAATTCAATCGTGAATTGAATCATGAATCATGAATCATGAACTGAATCATGAATCATGAATTATTAATCATGAATTGAATCATGAATCATGAATTAAATTATGAATCATGAATCATGAATTCAGTCATGAATCATGAATCGAATCATGAATCATGAATCATAAATTGAATCATTAATTAAAACATAATTCATGAATTGAATCATGAATCATGAATTATTAATCGAATCATGAATCATGAATCAAGAATCATGAATCGAATTATGAATCATGAATTGAATCATGAATCATGAATTCAATCAAGAATCATGAATCGAATCATGAATCAAGAATCATGAATCAAATCATGAATCATGAATTGAATCATGAATCATGAATTGAATCATGAATCATAATTCATGAATTGAATCATGAATCATGAATTGAATCATGAATCATGAATCATGAATTGAATCATGAATCATGAATCATGAATTGAATCATGAATCATGAATCATGAATTAAATCATGAATCATGAATCATGAATTGAATCATGAATCATGAATCATGAATTGAATCATGAATCATGAATCATGAATCATGAATCATGATTTGAATCATGAGTCATGAATCATGAATCATAAATTGAATCATGAATCATGAATCATGAATTGAATCATGAATTGAAACATGAATCATGACTTGAATCATGAATCATGAATTGAATCATGAATCATGAATCATGAATTCAATCATGAATCATTAATCGAATCATGAATCATGAATCATGAATTCAATCATGAATCATGAATCGAATCATGAATCATGAATCATGAATTCAATCATGAATCATGAATTCAATCATGAATTGAATCATGAATCATGAACTGAATCATGAATCATGAATTATTAATCATGAATTGAATCATGAATCATGAATTCAATCATGAATCAAGAATCGAATCATGAATCATGAATCATGAATTGAATCATGAATCATGAATTCAATCATGAATTGAATCATGAATCATGAATCATGAACTGAATCATGAATCGAATTATGAATCATGAATTGAATCATGAATCATGAATCATGAACTGAATCATGAATCGAATTATGAATCATGAATTGAATCATGAATCATGAATCAAGAATCATGAATCATGAATTGAATCATGAATCATGAATTGAATCATGAATCATTAATCATGAATTGAATCATGAATCACGAATCATGAATCGAATCATGAATCATTAATTGAATCATGAATCATGAATCATGAATTATAAATTATGAATTAAATCATGAATCATGAATTATGAATCATGAATTTAATCATGAATTAAATCATGAATCATGAATCATGAATAGAATCATGAATTATGAATCATGAATCATGAATCATAAATTGAATCATGAATCATGAATTGAATCATTAATCATGAATCTTGAATTGAATCATGAATCATGAATTGAATCAGGATTCGAATCATAAATTAAATCATGAATCTTGAATTGAATCATGAATCATGAACTGAATCATGAATTATGAATCATGAATTGAATTATGAATCATGATTTGAATTATGAATCATGAATCATGAATTCAATCATGAATCATGAATCATGAATCAAATCATGAATCATGAATCATGAATTGAATCATGAATTGAATCATGAATCATGAATTGAATCATGAATTATGTATTGAATCATAAATCATGAATCATGAATTATAAATTATGAATTGAATCATGAATCATGAATTATGAATCATGTATTGAATCATGAATCATGAATCATGAATTGAATCATGAATCATGAATCATGAATCTTGAATTGAATCATGAATCATGAATCATGAATCGAATCATGAATCAAGAATCATGAATCGAATCATGAATCATGAATTGAATCATGAATCATGAATCGAATCATGAATCATGAATCATGAAGTGAATCATGAATGGAAACATGAATCATGACTTGAATCATGAATCATGAATCATGAATCATGAATTGAATCATGATTTCAATCATGAATCATGAATTGAATCATGAATCATGAATGGAATCATGAATCATGAATCGAATCATGAATCATGAATCGAATCATGAATCATGAATTCAATCATGAATCATGAATCATGAATTGAATCATGAATCATAAATTGAATCATGAATCATGAATCATGAATCGAATCATGAATCATGAATTCAATCTTGAATCATGAATCATGAATTCAATCATGAATCATGAATTGAATCATGAATCATGATTTGAATCATGAATCATGAATCATGAATTCAATCATGAATCGAATCATGAATCATGAATTTAATCATGAATCATGAATTTAATCATGAATCATGAATTCAATCATGAATTGAATCATGAATCTGAATTCAATCATGAATTGAATCATGAATCATGAATCATGAACTGAATCATGAATCATGAATTATTAATCATGAATTGAATTATGAATCATGAATTGAATCATGAATCATGAATCAAGAATCATGAATCATGAATTGAATCACGAATCATGAATCGAATCATGAATCATTAATTGAATCATGAATCATGAATCATGAATTATAAATTATGAATTAAATCATGAATCATGAATTATGAATCATGAATTTAATCATGAATTAAATCATGAATCATGAATCATGAATTATGAATCATGAATCATGAATCATAAATTTAATCATGAATCATGAATTGAATCATTAATCATGAATCTTGAATTGAATCATGAATCATGAATTGAATCAGGATTCGAATCATAAATTGAATCAGGATTCGAATCATAAATTAAATCATGAATCTTGAATTGAATCATGAATCATGAACTGAATCATGAATTATGAATCATGAATTGAATTATGAATCATGAATTGAATTATGAATCATGAATCATTAATTCAATCATGAATCATGAATCATGAATCGAATCATGAATTGAATCATGAATTGAATCATGAATTATGTATTGAATCATAAATCATGAATCATGAATTATAAATTATGAATTGAATCATGAATCATGAATTATGAATCATGTATTGAATCATGAATCATGAATTGAATCATGAATCATGAATCATGAATCTTGAATTGAATCATGAATCATGAATCCTGAATCGAATCATGAATCATGAATCAATAATCATGAATTGAATCATGAATCATGAATTGAATCATGAATCATGAATCGAATCATGAATCATGAAGTGAATCATGAATCATGAATCATTAATTGAATCATGAATCATGAATCATGAATTGAATCATGAATTGAAACATGAATCATGACTTGAATCATGAATCATGAATCATGAATCATGAATTGAATCATGATTTGAATCATGAATCATGAATTGAATCATGAATCATGAATTCAATCATGAATCATGAATCGAATCATGAATCATGAATCGAATCATGAATTCAATCATGAATCATGAATCATGAATTGAATCATGAATCATGAATCATAAATTGAATCATGAATCATGAATCATGAATTCAATCTTGAATCATGAATCATGAATTCAATCATGAATCATGAATCATGAATTGAATCATAAATCATGATTTGAATCATGAATCATGAATCATGAATTCAATCATGAATCATGAATCGAATCATAAATCATGAATTTAATCATGAATCATGAATTCAATCATGAATTGAATCATGAATCTGAATTCAATCATGAATTGAATCATGAATCATGAATCATGAACTGAATCATGAATCATGAATTATTAATCATGAATTGAATCATGAATCATGAATTAAATTATGAATCATCAATCATGAATTCAGTCATGAATCGTGAATCGAATCATGAATCATGAATCATAAATTGAATCATTAATTAAAACATAATTCATGAATTGAATCATGAATCATGAATTATTAATCGAATCATGAATCATGAATCAAGAATCATGAATCGAATTATGAATCATGAATTGAATCAAGAATCATGAATCAAATCATGAATCATGAATCATGAATTGAATCAAGAATCATGAATCAAATCATGAATCATGAATCATGAATTGAATCATGAATCATGAATTGAATCATGAATCATAATTCATGAATTGAATCATGAATCATGAATTGAATCATGAATCATGAATCATGAATTGAATCATGAATCATGAATGGAATCATGAATCATGAATCATGAATTGAATCATGAATCATGAATCATGAATTGAATCATGAATCATGAATCATGAATTGAATCATGAATCATGAATCATGAATCATGAATCATGATTTGAATCATGAGTCATGAATCATGAATCATAAATTGAATCATGAATCATGAATCATGAATTGAATCATGAATTGAAACATGAATCATGACTTGAATCATGAATCATGAATTGAATCATGAATCATGAATCATGAATTCAATCATGAATCATGAATCGAATCATGAATCATGAATCATGAATTCAATCATGAATCATGAATCGAATCATGAATCATGAATCATGAATTCAATCATGAATCATGAATTCAATCATGAATTGAATCATCAATCATGAACTGAATCATGAATCATGAATTATTAATCATGAATTGAATCATGAATCATGAATTCAATCATGAATTGAATCATGAATCATGAATCATGAACTGAATCATGAATCGAATTATGAATCATGAATTGAATCATGAATCATGAATCATGAACTGAATCATGAATCGAATTATGAATCATGAATTGAATCATGAATCATGAATCAAGAATCATGAATCATGAATTGAATCATGAATCATGAATTGAATCATGAATCATTAATCATGAATTGAATCATGAATCACGAATCATGAATCGAATCATGAATCATTAATTGAATCATGAATCATGAATCATGAATTATAAATTATGAATTAAATCATGAATCATGAATTATGAATCATGAATTTAATCATGAATTAAATCATGAATCATGAATCATGAATAGAATCATGAATTATGAATCATGAATCATGAATCATAAATTGAATCATGAATCATGAATTGAATCATTAATCATGAATCTTGAATTTAATCATGAATCATGAATTGAATCAGGATTCGAATCATAAATTAAATCATGAATCTTGAATTGAATCATGAATCATGAACTGAATCATGAATTATGAATCATGAATTGAATTATGAATCATGAATTGAATTATGAATCATGAATCATGAATTCAATCATGAATCATGAATCATGAATCGAATCATGAATCATGAATTGAATCATGAATTGAATCATGAATCATGAATTGAAACATGAATTATGTATTGAATCATAAATCATGAATCATGAATTATAAATTATGAATTGAATCATGAATCATGAATTATGAATCATGTATTGAATCATGAATCATGAATCATGAATTGAATCATGAATCATGAATCATGAATCTTGAATTGAATCATGAATCATGAATCATGAATCGAATCATGAATCATGAATCAAGAATCATGAATCGAATCATGAATCATGAATTGAATCATGAATCGAATCATGAATCATGAATCATGAAGTGAATCATGAATCATGAATCATTAATTGAATCATGAATCATGAATCATGAATTGAATCATGAATTGAAACATGAATCATGACTTGAATCATGAATCATGAATCATGAATCATGAATTGAATCATGATTTGAATCATGAATCATGAATTGAATCATGAATCATGAATTGAATCATGAATCATGAATCGAATCATGAATCATGAATCGAATCATGAATCATGAATTCAATCATGAATCATGAATCATGAATTGAATCATGAATCATAAATTGAATCATGAATCATGAATCATGAATCGAATCATGAATCATGAATTCAATCTTGAATCATGAATCATGAATTCAATCATGAATCATGAATTGAATCATGAATCATGATTTGAATCATGAATCATGAATCATGAATTCAATCATGAATCATGAATCGAATCATGAATCATGAATTGAATCATGAATCATGAATTATTAATCATGAATTGAATCATGAATCATGAATTAAATTATGAATCATGAATCATGAATTGAATCATGAATCATGAATCATGAACTGAATCATGAATCATGAATTATTAATCATGAATTGAATCATGAATCATGAATTAAATTATGAATCATGAATCATGAATTCAGTCATGAATCAGGAATCGAATCATGAATCATGAATCATAAATTGAATCATGAATCATGAATCATAAATTGAATCATTAATTAAAACATGAATCATGAATTGAATCATGAATCATTAATTATTAATCGAATCATGAATCATGAATCAAGAATCATGAATCGAATTATGAATCATGAATTGAATCATGAATCATGAATTCAATCAAGAATCATGAATCGAATCATGAATCAAGAATCATGAATCGAATCATGAATCATGAATTGAATCATGAATCATAATTCATGAATTGAATCATGAATCATGAATCATGAATTGAATCATGAATCATGAATCATGAACTGAATCATGAATCATGAATTGAATCATGAATCATGAATCATGAATTGAATCATGAATCATGAATCGTGAATCATGAATTGAATTATGAATCATGAATTGAATCATGAATCATGAATCAAGAATCATGAATCATCAATTGAATCACGAATCATGAATCGAATCATGAATCATTAATTGAATCATGAATCATGAATCATGAATTATAAATTATGAATTAAATCATGAATCATGAATTATGAATCATGAATTTAATCATAAATTAAATCATGAATCATGAATCATGAATTATGAATCATGAATCATGAATCATGAATCATAAATTGAATCATGAATCATGAATTGAATCATTAATCATGAATCTTGAATTGAATCATGAATCATGAATTGAATCAGGATTCGAATCATAAATTAAATCATGAATCTTGAATTGAATCATGAATCATGAACTGAATCATGAATTATGAATCATGAATTCAATTATGAATCATGAATTGAATTATGAATCATGAATCATGAATTCAATCATGAATCATGAATCATGAATTGAATCATGAATTGAAACATGAATCATGACTTGAATCATGAATCATGAATCATGAATCATGAATTGAATCATGAATTGAATCATGAATCATGAATTGAATCATAAATTATGTATTGAATCATAAATCATGAATCATGAATTATAAATTATGAATTGAATCATGAATCATGAATTATGAATCATGTATTGAATCATGAATCATGAATCCTGAATCGAATCATGAATCATGAATCAAGAATCATGAATCGAATCATGAATCATGAATTGAATCATGAATCATGAATCGAATCATGAATCATGAAGTGAATCATGAATCATGAATCATTAATTGAATCATGAATCATGAATCATGAATTGAATCATGAATTGAAACATGAATCATGACTTGAATCATGAATCATGAATCATGAATCATGAATTGAAACATGATTTGAATCATGAATCATGAATTGAATCATGAATCATGAATTCAATCATGAATCATGAATCGAATCATGAATCATGAATCGAATCATGAATCATGAATTGAATCATGAATCATGAATCATGAATTGAATCATGAATCATGAATCATAAATTGAATCATGAATCATGAATCATGAATTCAATCTTGAATCATGAATCATGAATTCAATCATGAATCATGAATCATGAATTGAATCATGAATCATGATTTGAATCATGAATCATGAATCATGAACTGAATCATGAATCATGAATTATTAATCATGAATTGAATCATGAATCATGAATTAAATTATGAATCATGAATCATGAATTCAGTCATGAATCATGAATCGAATCATGAATCATGAATCATAAATTGAATCATTAATTAAAACATGAATCATGAATTGAATCATGAATCATGAATTATTAATCGAATCATGAATCATGAATCAAGAATCATGAATCGAATTATGAATCATGAATTGAATCATGAATCATGAATTCAATCAAGAATCATGAATCGAATCATGAATCAAGAATCATGAATCGAATCATGAATCATGAATTGAATCATGAATCATGAATTGAATCATGAATCATAATTCATGAATTGAATCATGAATCATGAATTGAATCATGAATCATGAATCATGAATTGAATCATGAATCATGAATCATGAATTGAATCATGAATCATGAATCATGAATTGAATCATGAATCATGAATCATGAATCATGAATTATGATTTGAATCATGAGTCATTAATCATGAATCATAAATTGAATCATGAATCATGAATCATGAATTGAATCATGAATTGAAACCTGAATCATGACTTGAATCATGAATCATGAATTGAATCATGAATCATGAATCATGAATTCAATCATGAATCATGAATCGAATCATGAATCATGAATCATGAATTCAATCATGAATCATGAATCGAATCATGAATCATGAATCATGAATTCAATCATGAAT
This sequence comes from Mixophyes fleayi, assembly GCF_038048845.1. NCBI lineage: Eukaryota > Metazoa > Chordata > Amphibia > Anura > Limnodynastidae > Mixophyes > Mixophyes fleayi. Next base: position 173,266 of record NW_027448388.1, read on the forward strand.
TGAATCATGAATCATGAATCATGAACTGAATCATGAATCATGAATTATTAATCATGAATTGAATCATGAATTCAATCATGAATCATGAATCAATTCATGATTCATGATTCATGAATTGAATCATGAATCATGAATTCAATCATGAATTGAATCATGAATCATGAATCATGAACTGAATCATGAATCGATTTATGAATCATGAATTGAATCATGAATCATGAATCATGAACTGAATCATGAATCGAATTATGAATCATGAATTGAATCATGAATCATGAATCAAGAATCATGAATCATAAATTGAATCATGAATCATGAATTGAATCATGAATCATTAATCATGAATTGAATCATGAATCATGAATCGAATCATGAATCATTAATTGAATCATGAATCATGAATCATGAATTATAAATTATGAATTAAATCATGAATCATGAATTATGAATCATGAATTTAATCATGAATTAAATCATGAATCATGAATCATGAATAGAATCATGAATTATGAATCATGAATCATGAATCATAAATTGAATCATGAATCATGAATTGAATCATTAATCATGAATCTTGAATTGAATCATGAATCATGAATTGAATCAGGATTCGAATCATAAATTAAATCATGAATCTTGAATTGAATCATGAATCATGAACTGAATCATGAATTATGAATCATGAATTGAATTATGAATCATGAATTGAATTATGAATCATGAATCATGAATTCAATCATGAATCATGAATTTAATCATGAATCATGAATCATGAATTGAATCATGAATTGAATCATGAATCATGAATTGAATCATGAATTATGTATTGAATCATAAATCATGAATCATGAATTATAAATTATGAATTGAATCATGAATCATGAATTATGAATCATGTATTGAATCATGAATCATGAATCATGAATTGAATCATGAATCATGAATCATGAATCTTGAATTGAATCATGAATCAGGAATCATGAATCGAATCATGAATCATGAATCAAGAATCATAAATCGAACCATGAATCATGAATTGAATCATGAATCATGAATCGAATCATGAATCATGAATCATGAAGTGAATCATGAATCATGAATCATTAATTGAATCATGAATCATGAATCATGAATTGAATCATGAATTGAAACATGAATCATGACTTGAATCATGAATCATGAATCATGAATTGAATCATGATTTGAATCATGAATCATGAATTGAATCATGAATCATGAATTGAATCATGAATCGAATCATGAATCATGAATCGAATCATGAATCATGAATTCAATCATGAATCATGAATCATGAATTGAATCATGAATCATGAATCATAAATTGAATCATGAATCATGAATCATGAATCGAATCATGAATCATGAATTCAATCTTGAATCATGAATCATGAATTCAATCATGAATCATGAATTGAATCATGAATCATGATTTGAATCATGAATCATGAATCATGAATTCAATCATGAATCATGAATCGAATCATGAATCATGGATTTAATCATGAATCATGAATTTAATCATGAATCATGAATTCAATCATGAATTGAATCATGAATCTGAATTCAATCATGAATTGAATCATGAATCATGAATCATGAACTGAATCATGAATCATGAATTATTAATCATGAATTGAATCATGAATCATGAATTAAATTATGAATCATGAATCATGAGTTCAGTCATGAATCAGGAATCAAATCATGAATCATGAATCATAAATTTAATCATTAATTAAAACATGAATCATGAATTGAATCATGAATCATTAATTATTAATCGAATCATGAATCATGAATCAAGAATCATGAATCGAATTATGAATCATGAATTGAATCATGAATCATGAATCATGAATTCAATCAAGAATCATGAATCGAATCATGAATCAAGAATCATGAATCGAATCATGAATCATGAATTGAATCATGAATCATAATTCATGAATTGAATCATGAATCATGAATCATGAATTGAATCATGAATCATGAATCATGAATTGAATCATGAATCATGAATCATGAATTGAATCATGAATCATGAATCATGAATTGAATCATGAATCATGAATCATGAATCATGATTTGAATCATGAGTCATGAATCATGAATCATAAATTGAATCATGAATCATGATTTGAATCCTGAATCATGAACTGAATCATGAATTATGAATCATGAATCATGAATTGAATCTTGAATCATGAATCATGAATCATGAATCTTGAATTGAATCATGAATCATGAATCATGAATCGAATCATGAATCATGAATCATGAATCAAGAATCATGAATCGAATCATGAATCATAAATTGAATCATGAATCATGAATCATGAATCAAGAATCATGAATCATGAATTGAATCATGAATCATGAATCATGAATCATTAATTGAATCATGATTCATGAATCATGAATTGAATCATGAATTGAAACATGAATCATGAATCATGAATTCAATCCTGAATCATGAATTGAATCATGAATCATGATTTGAATCATGAATCATGAATTGAATTATGAATCATGAATCATGAATTCAATCATGAATCATGAATCATGAATTATGAATTGAATCATGAATTGAATCATGAATCATGAATTGAATCATGAATCATGTATTGAATCATAAATCATGAATCATGAATCATGAATTATAAATTATGAATTGAATCATGAAATATAAATTATGAATCATGAATTGAATCATGAATCATGAATCATCAATTGAATTATGAATTGAATCATGAATCATGAATCATGAATCATAAATTGAATCATGAATCATGAATCATGAATCATGAATTGAATCATGAATCATGAATCGAATCATGAATCATGAATCATGAATTCAATCATGAATCATGAATCATGAATTCAATCATGAATTGAATCATGAATCATGAATCATGAACTGAATCATGAATCATGAATTATGAATCATGAATTGAATCATGAATCATAAATTGAATTATGAATCATGAATCATGAATTCAATCATGAATCATGAATCATGAATCGAATCATGAATCATGATTTGAATCATGAATCATGAATTGAATCATGAATCATGAATCATTAATTAAATCATGAATCATGAATTGAATCATGAATCATGAATTGAATCATGAATCATGATTTGAATCATGAATCATGAATTGAATCATGAATCATGAATCATAAATCAAATCATGAATCATGAATTGAATCAGGATTCGAATCATAAATTGAATCATGAATCTTGAATTGAATCCTGAATCATGAACAGAATCATGAATTATGAATTATGAATCATGAACTGAATCATGAATCATGAATTGAATCATGAATCATGAATCGAATCATGAATCATGAATCATGAATTGAATCATGAATCATGAATCATGAATTGAATCATGAATTGAATCATGAATCATGAATCATGAACTGAATCATGAATCATGAATTATGAATCATGAATTGAATTATGAATCATGAATCATGAATTCAATCATGAATCATGAATCGAATCATTAATTAAATCATGAATCATGAATCATGAATTGAATTATGAATTCAATCATGAATCATGAATCATGAACTGAATCATGAATTATTAATCATGAATAATGAATTGAATCATGAATCATGAATCGAATCATGAATCATGAATCATGAATTGAATCATTAATTAAATCATGAATTGAATCATGAATCATGGATCATGAATCATGAATAATGAATCATGGATCATGAATCATGAATCATGGATCATGAATCATGAATCATGAATCATGAATTATAAATTATGAATTGAATTATGAATCATGAATCATGAATTGAATCATGAATCATGAATTATGAATCGAATCATGAATCATGAATCGAATTATGAATCATGAATCATGAATTGAATCATTAATTAAATCATGAATCATGAATCATGAATAGAATCATGAATCATGAATCATGAATTGAATCATGAATCATGAATTATGAATCGAATCATGCATCATGAATCAAGAATCATGAATCTAATTATGAATCATGAATTGAATCATGAATCATGAATCATGAATTGAATCAAGAATCATGAATCGAATCAAGAATCATGAATCGAATCATGAATCATGAATTGAATCATGAATCATGAATTGAATCATGAATCATGAATCATGAATTGAATCATGAATCATGAATCATAAATCGAATCATGAATCATGAATCAAGAATCATGAATCGAATCATGAATCATGAATTGAATCATGAATCATGAATCATGAATTGAATCATGAATTGAATCATGAATCATGAATCATAAATTGAATCATGAATCATGAATCATGAATCATGAATTGAATCATGAATCATGAATCGAATCATGAATCATGAATCATGAATTCAATCATGAATCATGAATCATGAATTGAATCATGAATTGAATCATGAATCATGAATCATGAACTGAATCATGAATCATGAATTATGAATCATGAATTGAATCATGAATCATAAATTGAATTATGAATCATGAATCATGAATTCAATCATGAATCATGAATCATGAATCGAATCATGAATCATGAATCATGAATTGAATCATTAATTAAATCATGAATCATGAATTGAATCATGAATCATGAATTGAATCATGAATCATGATTTGAATCATGAATCATGAATTGAATAATGAATCATTAATTATGAATTGAATCATGAATCATGAATCATGAATCATGAATTGAATCATGAATCATGAATCATATATTAAATCATGAATCATGAATTGAATCAGGATTCGAATCATAAATTGAATCATGAATCTTGAATTGAATCCTGGATCATGAACTGAATCATGAATTATGAATCATGAATCATGAATTGAATCTTGAATCATGAATCATGAATCATGAATCTTGAATTGAATCATGAATCATGAATCATGAATTGAATCATGAATTGAAACATGAATCATGAATCATGAATTCAATCCTGAATCATGAATTGAATCATGAATCATGATTTGAATCATGAATCATGAATTCAATCATGAATCATGAATCATGAATCGAATCATGAATCATGAATTGAATCATTAATTAAATCATGAATCATGAATTGAATCATGAATCATGAATCATGAATTGAATCATGAATCATGATTTGAATCATGAATCATGAATTGAATCATGAATCATGATTTGAATCATGAATCATGAATTGAATCATGAATCATAAATCATAAATCAAATCATGAATCATGAATTGAATCAGGATTCGAATCATAAATTGAATCATGAATCTTAAATTGAATCATGAATCATGAACTGAATCATGAATTATGAATTATGAATCATGAATTGAATCATGAATCATGAATTGAATTATGAATCATGAATCCAATCATGAATCATGAATCATGAATCGAATCATGAATCATGAATTATGAATTGAATCATGAATTGAATCATGAATCATGAATTGAATCATGAATCATGTATTGAATCATGAATCATGAATCGAATCATGAATCATGAATCATGAATCGAATCATGAATCATGAATCAAGAATCATGAATCAAATCATGAATCATGAATCATGAATTGAATCATGAATCATGAATCTTGAATTGAATCATGAATCATGAATCATGAATCGAATCATGAATCATGAATCAAGAATCATGAATCGAATCATGAATCATGAATTGAATCATGAATCATGAATTGAATCATGAATCATGAATCATGAAGTGAATCATGAATTGAAACATGAATCATGACTTAAATCATGAATCATGAATCATGAATTGAATCATGAATCATGATTTGAATCATGAAAAATGAATCGAATCATGAATCATGAATCGAATCATGAATCATGAATTCAATCATGAATCATGAATCATGAATTGAATCATGAATCATGAATCATAAATTGAATCATGAATCATGAATCATGACATGAATCATGAATCATGAATTGAATAATGAATCATGAATCATGAATTCAATCATGAATCATGAATCGAATCATGAATCATGAATCATGAATTCAATCATGAATCATGAATCGAATCATGAATCATGAATTCAATCATGAATCATGAATTAAATCATGAATTGAATCATGAATCATGAATCATGAACTGAATCATGAATCATGAATTATTAATCATGAATTGAATCATGAATCATGAATTCAATCATGAATCATGAATCGAATCATGAATCATGAATCATGAATTGAATCATGAATCATGAATTCAATCATGAATTGAATCATGAATCATGAATCATGAACTGAATCATGAATCGAATTATGAATCATGAATTCAATCATGAATCATGAATCATGAACTGAATCATGAATCGAATTATGAATCATGAATTGAATCATGAATCATGAAACAAGAATCATGAATCATGAATTGAATCATGAATCATGAATTGAATCATGAATCATTAATCATGAATTGAATCATGAATCATGAATTCAATCATGAATTGAATCATGAATCATGAATCATGAACTGAATCATGAATCGAATTATGAATCATGAATTCAATCATGAATCATGAATCATGAACTGAATCATGAATCGAATTATGAATCATGAATTGAATCATGAATCATGAATCAAGAATCATGAATCATGAATTGAATTATGAATCATGAATTGAATCATGAATCATGAATCAAGAATCATGAATCATGAATTGAATCACGAATCATGAATCGAATCATGAATCATTAATTGAATCATGAATCATGAATCATGAATTATAAATTATGAATTAAATCATGAATCATGAATTATGAATCATGAATTTAATCATGAATTAAATAATGAATCATGAATCATGAATTATGAATCATGAATCATGAATCATAAATTGAATCATGAATCATGAATTGAATCATTAATCATGAATCTTGAATTGAATCATGAATCATGAATTGAATCAGGATTCGAATCATAAATTAAATCATGAATCTTGAATTGAATCATGAATCATGAACTGAATCATGAATTATGAATCATGAATTGAATTATGAATCATGAATTGAATTTTGAATCATGAATCATGAATTCAATCATGAATCATGAATCATGAATCGAATCATGAATTGAATCATGAATTGAATCATGAATCATGAATTGAATCATGAATTATGTACTGAATCATAAATCATGAATCATGAATTATAAATTATGAATTGAATCATGAATCATGAATTATGAATCATGTATTGAATCATGAATCATGAATCATGAATTGAATCATGAATCATGAATCATGAATCTTGAATTGAATCATGAATCATGAATCCTGAATCGAATCATGAATCATGAATTGAATCATGATTTGAATCATGAATCATGAATTGAATCATGAATCATGAATTCAATCATGAATCATGAATCGAATCATGAATCATGAATCGAATCATGAATCATGAATTCAATCATGAATCATGAATTGAAACATGAATCATGACTTGAATCATGAATCATGAATCATGAATCATGAATTGAATTATGATTTGAATCATGAATCATGAATTGAATCATGAATCATGAATTCAATCATGAATCATGAATCGAATCATGAATCATGAATCGAATCATGAATCATGAATTGAATCATGAATCATGAATCATGAATTGAATCATGAATCATGAATCATAAATTGAATCATTAATCATGAATCATGAATTCAATCTTGAATCATGAATCATGAATTCAATCATGAATCATGAATCATGAATTGAATCATGAATCATGATTTGAATCATGAATCATGAATCATGAATTCAATCATGAATCATGAATCGAATCATGTATCATGAATTTAATCATGAATCTTGAATTGAATCATGAATCATGAATCATGAATTGAATCATGAATTGAAACATGAATCATGAATCATGAATTCAATCCTGAATCATGAATTGAATCATGAATCATGATTTGAATCATGAATCATGAATTCAATCATGAATCATGAATCGAATCATGAATCATGAATTGAATCATTAATTAAATCATGAATCATGAATTGAATCATGAATCATGAATCATGAATTGAATCATGAATCATGATTTGAATCATGAATCATGAATTGAATCATGAATCATGATTTGAATCATGAATCATGAATTGAATCATGAATCATAAATCATAAATCAAATCATGAATCATGAATTGAATCAGGATTCGAATCATAAATTGAATCATGAATCTTAAATTGAATCATGAATCATGAACTGAATCATGAATTATGAATTATGAATCATGAATTGAATCATGAATCATGAATTGAATTATGAATCATGAATTCAATCATGAATCATGAATCATGAATCGAATCATGAATCATGAATTATGAATTGAATCATGAATTGAATCATGAATCATGAATTGAATCATGAATCATGTATTGAATCATGAATCATGAATCGAATCATGAATCATGAATCATGAATCGAATCATGAATCATGAATCAAGAATCATGAATCGAATCATGAATCATGAATCATGAATTGAATCATGAATCATGAATCTTGAATTGAATCATGAATCATGAATCGAATCATGAATCATGAATCGAATCATGAATCATGAATCAAGAATCATGAATCGAATCATGAATCATGAATTGAATCATGAATCATGAATTGAATCATGAATCATGAATCATGAAGTGAATCATGAATTGAAACATGAATCATGACTTGAATCATAAATCATGAATCATGAATTGAATCATGAAAAATGAATCGAATCATGAATCATGAATCGAATCATGAATCATGAATTCAATCATGAATCATGAATCATGAATTGAATCATGAATCATGAATCATAAATTGAATCATGAATCATGAATCATGACATGAATCATGAATCATGAATTGAATAATGAATCATGAATCATGAATTCAATCATGAATCATGAATCGAATCATGAATCATGAATCATGAATTCAATCATGAATCATGAATCGAATCATGAATCATGAATTCAATCATGAATCATGAATTAAATCATGAATTGAATCATGAATCATGAATCATGAACTGAATCATGAATCATGAATTATTAATCATAAATTGAATCATGAATCATGAATTCAATCATGAATCATGAATCGAATCATGAATCATGAATCATGAATTGAATCATGAATCATGAATTCAATCATGAATTGAATCATGAATCATGAATCATGAACTGAATCATGAATCGAATTATGAATCATGAATTCAATCATGAATCATGAATCATGAACTGAATCATGAATCGAATTATGAATCATGAATTGAATCATGAATCATGAAACAAGAATCATGAATCATGAATTGAATCATGAATCATGAATTGAATCATGAATCATTAATCATGAATTGAATCATGAATCATGAATTCAATCATGAATTGAATCATGAATCATGAATCATGAACTGAATCATGAATCGAATTATGAATCATGAATTCAATCATGAATCATGAATCATGAACTGAATCATGAATCGAATTATGAATCATGAATTGAATCATGAATCATGAATCAAGAATCATGAATCATGAATTGAATTATGAATCATGAATTGAATCATGAATCATGAATCAAGAATCATGAATCATGAATTGAATCACGAATCATGAATCGAATCATGAATCATTAATTGAATCATGAATCATGAATCATGAATTATAAATTATGAATTAAATCATGAATCATGAATTATGAATCATGAATTTAATCATGAATTAAATAATGAATCATGAATCATGAATTATGAATCATGAATCATGAATCATAAATTGAATCATGAATCATGAATTGAATCATTAATCATGAATCTTGAATTGAATCATGAATCATGAATTGAATCAGGATTCGAATCATAAATTAAATCATGAATCTTGAATTGAATCATGAATCATGAACTGAATCATGAATTATGAATCATGAATTGAATTATGAATCATGAATTGAATTTTGAATCATGAATCATGAATTCAATCATGAATCATGAATCATGAATCGAATCATGAATTGAATCATGAATTGAATCATGAATCATGAATTGAATCATGAATTATGTACTGAATCATAAATCATGAATCATGAATTATAAATTATGAATTGAATCATGAATCATGAATTATGAATCATGTATTGAATCATGAATCATGAATCATGAATTGAATCATGAATCATGAATCATGAATCTTGAATTGAATCATGAATCATGAATCCTGAATCGAATCATGAATCATGAATTGAATCATGATTTGAATCATGAATCATGAATTGAATCATGAATCATGAATTCAATCATGAATCATGAATCGAATCATGAATCATGAATCGAATCATGAATCATGAATTCAATCATGAATCATGAATTGAAACATGAATCATGACTTGAATCATGAATCATGAATCATGAATCATGATTTGAATTATGATTTGAATCATGAATCATGAATTGAATCATGAATCATGAATTCAATCATGAATCATGAATCGAATCATGAATCATGAATCGAATCATGAATCATGAATTGAATCATGAATCATGAATCATGAATTGAATCATGAATCATGAATCATAAATTGAATCATTAATCATGAATCATGAATTCAATCTTGAATCATGAATCATGAATTCAATCATGAATCATGAATCATGAATTGAATCATGAATCATGATTTGAATCATGAATCATGAATCATGAATTCAATCATGAATCATGAATCGAATCATGTATCATGAATTTAATCATGAATCATGAATTCAATCATGAATTGAATCATGAATCTGAATTCAATCATGAATTGAATCATGAATCATGAATCATGAACTGAATCATGAATCATGAATTATTAATCATGAATTGAATCATGAATCATGAATTAAATTATGAATCATGAATCATGAATTCAGTCATGAATCATGAATCGAATCATGAATCATGAATCATGAATTGAATCATTAATTAAATCATGAATCATGAATTGAATCATGAATCATGGATCATGAATCATGAATAATGAATCATGGATCATGAATCATGAATCATGAATTATAAATTATGAATTGAATTATGAATCATGAATCATGAATTGAATCATGAATCATGAATTATGAATCGAATCATGAATCATGAATCGAATTATGAATCATGAATCATGAATTGAATCATTAATTAAATCATGAATCATGAATCATGAATAGAATCATGAATCATGAATCATGAATTGAATCATGAATCATGAATTATGAATCGAATCATGCATAATGAATCAAGAATCATGAATCTAATTATGAATCATGAATTGAATCATGAATCATGAATCATGAATTGAATCAAGAATCATGAATCGAATCAAGAATCATGAATCGAATCATGAATCATAAATTGAATCATGAATCATGAATTGAATCATGAATCATGAATCATGAATTGAATCATGAATCATGAATCATAAATCGAATCATGAATCATGAATCATGAATCAAATCATGAATCATGAATTGAATCATGAATCATGAATCATGAATTGAATCATGAATTGAATCATGAATCATGAATCATGAATTGAATCATGAATCATGAATCATAAATTGAATCATGAATCATGAATCATGAATCATGAATTGAATCATGAATCATGAATCGAATCATCAATCATCAATCATGAATTCAATCATGAATCATGAATCATGAATTGAATCATGAATTGAATCATGAATCATGAATCATGAACTGAATCATTAATTAAATCATGAATCATGAATTGAATCATGAATCATGAATCATGAATTGAATCATGAATCATGATTTGAATCATGAATCATGAATTGAATAATGACTCATTAATTATGAATTGAATCATGAATCATGAATCATGAATTGAATCATGAATCATGAATCATATATTAAATCATGAATCATGAATTGAATCAGGATTCGAATCATAAATTGAATCATGAATCTTGAATTGAATCCTGAATCATGAATCGAATCATGAATCATGAATTCAATCATGAATCATGAATCATGAATTGAATCATGAATCATGAATCATAAATTGAATCATGAATCATGAATCATGAATTCAATCTTGAATCATGAATCGAATCATGAATCATGAATTTAATCATGAATCATGAATTCAATCATGAATTGAATCATGAATCTGAATTCAATCATGAATTGAATCATGAATCATGAACTGAATCATGAATCATGAATTATTAATCATGAATTGAATCATGAATCATGAATTAAATTATGAATCATGAATCATGAATTCAGTCATGAATCATGAATCGAATCATGAATCATGAATCATGAATTGAATCATTAATTAAATCATGAATCATGAATTGAATCATGAATCATGGATCATGAATCATGAATAATGAATCATGGATCATGAATCATGAATCATGAATTATAAATTATGAATTGAATTATGAATCATGAATCATGAATTGAATCATGAATCATGAATTATGAATCGAATCATGAATCATGAATCGAATTATGAATCATGAATCATGAATTGAATCATTAATTAAATCATGAATCATGAATCATGAATAGAATCATGAATCATGAATCATGAATTGAATCATGAATCATGAATTATGAATCGAATCATGCATCATGAATCAAGAATCATGAATCTAATTATGAATCATGAATTGAATCATGAATCATGAATCATGAATTGAATCAAGAATCATGAATCGAATCAAGAATCATGAATCGAATCATGAATCATGAATTGAATCATGAATCATGAATTGAATCATGAATCATGAATTGAATCATGAATCATGAATCATAAATCGAATCATGAATCATGAATCAAGAATCATGAATCGAATCATGAATCATGAATTGAATCATGAATCATGAATCATGAATTGAATCATGAATTGAATCATGAATCATGAATCATAAATTGAATCATGAATCATGAATCATGAATCATGAAGTGAATCATGAATCATGAATCGAATCATGAATCATCAATCATGAATTCAATCATGAATCATGAATCATGAATTGAATCATGAATTGAATCATGAATCATGAATTATGAACTGAATCATGAATCATGAATTATGAATCATGAATTGAATCATGAATCATAAATTGAATTATGAATCATGAATCATGAATTCAATCATGAATCATGAATCATGAATCGAATCATGAATCATGAATCATGAATTGAATCATTAATTAAATCATGAATCATGAATTGAATCATGAATCATGAATCATGAATTGAATCATGAATCATGATTTGAATCATGAATCATGAATTGAATAATGAATCATTAATTATGAATTGAATCATGAATCATGAATCATGAATCATGAATTGAATCATGAATCATGAATCATATATTAAATCATGAATCATGAATTGAATCAGGATTCGAATCATAAATTGAATCATGAATCTTGAATTGAATCCTGAATCATGAACTGAATCATGAATTATGAATCATGAATCATGAATTGAATCTTGAATCATGAATCATGAATCATGAATCTTGAATTGAATCATGAATCATGAATCATGAATCGAATCATGAATCATGAATCATGAATCAAGAATCATGAATCGAATCATAAATCATGAATTGAATCATGAATCATGAATCATGAATCAAGAATCATGAATCATGAATTGAATCATGAATCATGAATCATGAATCATTAATTGAATCATGAATCATGAATCATGAATTGAATCATGAATTGAAACATGAATCATGAATCATGAATTCAATCCTGAATCATGAATTAAATCATGAATCATGATTTGAATCATGAATCATGAATTCAATCATGAATCATGAATCATGAATCGAATCATGAATCATGAATCATGAATTGAATCATGAATCATGATTTGAATCATGAATCATGAATTGAATCATGAATCATGATTTGAATCATGAATCATGAATTGAATCATGAATCATAAATCATAAATCAAATCATGAATCATGAATTGAATCAGGATTCGAATCATAAATTGAATCATGAATCTTGAATTGAATCCTGAATCATGAACTGAATCATGAATTATGAATTATGAATCATGAATTGAATCATGAATCATGAATTGAATTATGAATCATGAATCCAATCATGAATCATGAATCATGAATCGAATCATGAATCATGAATCATGAATTGAATCATGAATTGAATCATGAATCATGAATTGAATCATGAATCATGTATTGAATCATGAATCATGAATCGAATCATGAATAATGAATCATGAATCGAATCATGAATCAAGAATCATGAATCGAATCATGAATCATGAATCATGAATTGAATCATGAATCATGAATCTTGAATTGAATCATGAATCATGAATCGAATCATGAATCATGAATCAAGAATCATGAATCGAATCATGAATCATGAATTGAATCATGAATCATGAATTGAATCATGAATCATGAATTGAATCATGAATCATGAATCATGAAGTGAATCATGAATTGAAACATGAATCATGACTTGAATCATGAATCATGAATTGAATTATGAATCATGATTTGAATCATGAAAAATGAATCGATTCATGAATCATGAATCGATTCATGAATCATGAATCGAATCATGAATCATGAATTCAGTCATGAATCTTGAATTAAATCATGAATCATGATTTGAATCATGAATCATGAATTCAATCATGAATCATGAATCATGAATCGAATCATGAATCATGAATCATGAATTGAATCATGAATCATGATTTGAATCATGAATCATGAATTGAATCATGAATCATGATTTGAATCATGAATCATGAATTGAATCATGAATCATAAATCATAAATCAAATCATGAATCATGAATTGAATCAGGATTCGAATCATAAATTGAATCATGAATCTTGAATTGAATCCTGAATCATGAACTGAATCATGAATTATGAATTATGAATCATGAATTGAATCATGAATCATGAATTGAATTATGAATCATGAATCCAATCATGAATCATGAATCATGAATCGAATCATGAATCATGAATCATGAATTGAATCATGAATTGAATCATGAATCATGAATTGAATCATGAATCATGTATTGAATCATGAATCATGAATCGAATCATGAATAATGAATCATGAATCGAATCATGAATCAAGAATCATGAATCGAATCATGAATCATGAATCATGAATTGAATCATGAATCATGAATCTTGAATTGAATCATGAATCATGAATCGAATCATGAATCATGAATCAAGAATCATGAATCGAATCATGAATCATGAATTGAATCATGAATCATGAATTGAATCATGAATCATGAATTGAATCATGAATCATGAATCATGAAGTGAATCATGAATTGAAACATGAATCATGACTTGAATCATGAATCATGAATTGAATTATGAATCATGATTTGAATCATGAAAAATGAATCGATTCATGAATCATGAATCGATTCATGAATCATGAATCGAATCATGAATCATGAATTCAGTCATGAATCATGAATCGAATCATGAATCATGAATCATGAATTGAATCATTAATTAAATCATGAATCATGAATTGAATCATGAATCATGGATCATGAATCATGAATAATAAATCATGGATCATGAATCATGAATCATGAATTATAAATTATGAATTGAATTATGAATCATGAATCATGAATTGAATCATGAATCATGAATTATGAATCGAATCATGAATCATGAATCGAATTATGAATCATGAATCATGAATTGAATCATTAATTAAATCATGAATCATGAATCATGAATAGAATCATGAATCATGAATCATGAATTGAATCATGAATCATGAATTATGAATCGAATCATGCATCATGAATCAAGAATCATGAATCTAATTATGAATCATGAATTGAATCATGAATCATGAATCATGAATTGAATCAAGAATCATGAATCGAATCAAGAATCATGAATCGAATCATGAATCATGAATCGAATTATGAATCATGAATTCAATCATGAATCATGAATCATGAACTGAATCATGAATCGAATTATGAATCATGAATTGAATCATGAATCATGAATCAAGAATCATGAATCATGAATTGAATTTTTGAATCATGAATTGAATCATGAATCATGAATCAAGAATCATGAATCATGAATTGAATCACGAATCATGAATCGAACCATGAATCATTAATTGAATCATGAATCATGAATCATGAATTATAAATTATGAATTAAATCATGAATCATGAATTATGAATCATGAATTTAATCATGAATTAAATAATGAATCATGAATCATGAATTATGAATCATGAATCATGAATCATAAATTGAATCATGAATCATGAATTGAATCATTAATCATGAATCTTGAATTGAATCATGAATCATGAATTGAATCAGGATTCGAATCATAAATTAAATCATGAATCTTGAATTGAATCATGAATCATGAACTGAATCATGAATTATGAATCATGAATTGAATTATGAATCATGAATTGAATTATGAATCATGAATCATGAATTAAATCATGAATCATGAATCATGAATCGAATCATGAATTGAATCATGAATTGAATCATGAATCATGAATTGAATCATGAATTATGTATTGAATCATAAATCATGAATCATGAATTATAAATTATGAATTGAATCATGAATCATGAATTATGAATCATGTATTGAATCATGAATCATGAATCATGAATTGAATCATGAATCATGAATCATGAATCTTGAATTGAATCATGAATCATGAATCCTGAATCGAATCATGAATCATGAATTGAATCATGATTTGAATCATGAATCATGAATTGAATCATGAATCATGAATTCAATCATGAATCATGAATCGAATCATGAATCATGAATCGAATCATGAATCATGAATTCAATCATGAATCATGAATTGAAACATGAATCATGACTTGAATCATGAATCATGAATCATGAATCATGAATTGAATTATGATTTGAATCATGAATCATGAATTGAATCATGAATCATGAATTCAATCATGAATCATGAATCGAATCATGAATCATGAATTGAATCATGAATCATGAATTCAATCATGAATCATGAATTGAATCATGAATCATGAATCATAAATTGAATCATGAATCATGAATTCAATCTTGAATCATGAATCATGAATTCAATCATGAATCATGAATTGAATCATGAATCATGATTTGAATCATGAATCATGAATCATGAATTCAATCATGAATCATGAATCGAATCATGTATCATGAATTTAATCATGAATCATGAATTCAATCATGAATTGAATCATGAATCTGAATTCAATCATGAATTGAATCATGAATCATGAATCATGAACTGAATCATGAATCATGAATTATTAATCATGAATTGAATCATGAATCATAAATTGAATTATGAATCATGAATCATGAATTCAGTCATGAATCATGAATCGAATCATGAATCATGAATCATGAATTGAATCATTAATTAAATCATGAATCATGAATTGAATCATGAATCATGGATCATGAATCATGAATAATGAATCATGGATCATGAATCATGAATCATGAATTATAAATTATGAATTGAATTATGAATCATGAATCATGAATTGAATCATGAATCATGAATTATGAATCGAATCATGAATCATGAATCGAATTATGAATCATGAATCATGAATTGAATCATTAATTAAATCATGAATCATGAATCATGAATAGAATCATAAATCATGAATCATGAATTGAATCATGAATCATGAATTATGAATCGAATCATGCATCATGAATCAAGAATCATGAATCTAATTATGAATCATGAATTGAATCATGAATCATGAATCATGAATTGAATCAAGAATCATGAATCGAATCAAGAATCATGAATCGAATCATGAATCATGAATTGAATCATGAATCATGAATTGAATCATGAATCATGAATCATGAATTGAATCATGAATCATGAATCATAAATCGAATCATGAATCATGAATCATAAATTGAATCATGAATCATGAATCATAAATTGAATCATGAATCATGAATCATGAATCATGAATTGAATCATGAATCATGAATCGAATCATGAATCATCAATCATGAATTCAATCATTAATCATGAATCATGAATTGAATCATGAATCATGAATCATGAATTGAATCATGAATCATGAATCATGAATTGAATCATGAATCATGAATCATGAATTGAATCATGAATCATGAATCATGAATTGAATCATGAATCATGAATCATAAATTGAATCATGAATCATGAATCATGAATCATGAATTGAATCATGAATCATGAATCGAATCATGAATCATCAATCATGAATTCAATCATTAATCATGAATCATGAATTGAATCATGAATTGAATCATGAATCATGAATCATGAACTGAATCATGAATCATGAATTATGAATCATGAATTGAATCATGAATCATAAATTGAATTATGAATCATGAATCATGAATTCAATCATGAATCATGAGTCATGAATCGAATCATGAATCATGAATCATGAATTGAATCATTAATTAAATCATGAATCATGAATTGAATCATGAATCATGAATCATGAATTGAATCATGAATCATGATTTGAATCATGAATCATGAATTGAATAATGAATCATTAATTATGAATTGAATCATGAATCATGAATCATGAATCATGAATTGAATCATGAATCATGAATCATATATTAAATCATGAATCATGAATTGAATCAGGATTCGAATCATAAATTGAATCATGAATCTTGAATTGAATCCTGAATCATGAATCGAATCATGAATCATGAATTCAATCATGAATCATGAATCATGAATTGAATCATGAATCATGAATCATAAATTGAATCATGAATCATGAATCATGAATTCAATCTTGAATCATGAATCATGAATTCAATCATGAATCATGAATCATGAATTGAATCATGAATCATGATTTGAATCATGAATCATGAATCATGAATTCAATCATGAATCATGAATCGAATCATGAATCATGAATTTAATCATGAATCATGAATTCAATCATGAATTGAATCATGAATCTGAATTCAATCATGAATTGAATCATGAATCATGAATCATGAACTGAATCATGAATCATGAATTATTAATCATGAATTGAATCATGAATCATGAATTAAATTATGAATCATGAATCATGAATTCAGTCATGAATCATGAATCGAATCATGAATCATGAATCATGAATTGAATCATTAATTAAATCATGAATCATGAATTGAATCATGAATCATGGATCATGAATCATGAATAATGAATCATGGATCATGAATCATGAATCATGAATTATAAATTATGAATTGAATTATTAATCATGAATCATGAATTGAATCATGAATCATGAATTATGAATCGAATCATGAATCATGAATCGAATTATGAATCATGAATCATGAATTGAATCATTAATTAAATCATGAATCATGAATCATGAATAGAATCATGAATCATGAATCATGAATTGAATCATGAATCATGAATTATGAATCGAATCATGCATCATGAATCAAGAATCATGAATCTAATTATGAATCATGAATTGAATCATGAATCATGAATCATGAATTGAATCAAGAATCATGAATCGAATCAAGAATCATGAATCGAATCATGAATCATGAATTGAATCATGAATCATGAATTGAATCATAAATCGAATCATGAATCATGAATCAAGAATCATGAATCGAATCATGAATCATGAATTGAATCATGAATCATGAATCATGAATTGAATCATGAATTGAATCATGAATCATGAATCATAAATTGAATCATGAATCATGAATCATGAATCATGAATTGAATCATGAATCATGAATCGAATCATGAATCATGAATCATGAATTCAATCATGAATCATGAATCATGAATTGAATCATGAATTGAATCATGAATCATGAATCATGAACTGAATCATGAATCATGAATTATGAATCATGAATTGAATCTTGAATCATAAATTGAATTATGAATCATGAATCATGAATTCAATCATGAATCATAAATCATGAATCGAATCATGAATCATGAATCATGAATTGAATCATTAATTAAATCATGAATCATGAATTGAATCATGAATCATGAATCAAGAATTGAATCATGAATCATGAATTGAATCATGAATCATGAATCATATATTAAATCATGAATCATGAATTGAATCAGGATTCGAATCATAAATTGAATCATGAATCTTGAATTGAATCCTGAATCATGAACTGAATCATGAATTATGAATCATGAATCATGAATTGAATCTTGAATCATGAATCATGAATCATGAATCTTGAATTGAATCATGAATCATGAATCATGAATCGAATCATGAATCATGAATCATGAATCAAGAATCATGAATCGAATCATAAATCATGAATTGAATCATGAATCATGAATCATGAATCAAGAATCATGAATCATGAATTGAATCATGAATCATGAATCATGAATCATTAATTGAATCATGAATCATGAATCATGAATTGAATCATGAATTGAAACATGAATCATGAATCATGAATTCAATCCTGAATCATGAATTAAATCATGAATCATGATTTGAATCATGAATCATGAATTCAATCATGAATCATGAATCATGAATCGAATCATGAATCATGAATTGAATCATTAATTAAATCATGAATCATGAATTGAATCATGAATCATGAATCATGAATTGAATCATGAATCATGATTTGAATCATGAATCATGAATTGAATCATGAATCATGATTTGAATCATGAATCATGAATTGAATCATGAATCATAAATCATAAATCAAATCATGAATCATGAATTGAATCAGGATTCGAATCATAAATTGAATCATGAATCTTGAATTGAATCCTGAATCATGAACTGAATCATGAATTATGAATTATGAATCATGAATTGAATCATGAATCATGAATTGAATTATGAATCATGAATCCAATCATGAATCATGAATCACGAATCGAATCATGAATCATGAATCATGAATTGAATCATGAATTGAATCATGAATCATGAATTGAATCATGAATCATGTATTGAATCATGAATCATGAATCGAATCATGAATCATGAATCGAATCATGAATCATGAATCAAGAATCATGAATCGAATCATGAATCATGAATCATGAATTGAATCATGAATCATGAATCTTGAATTGAATCATGAATCATGAATCATGAATCGAATCATGAATCATGAATCAAGAATCATGAATCGAATCATGAATCATGAATTGAATCATGAATCATGAATTGAATCATGAATCATGAATTGAATCATGAATCATGAATCATGAATCATGAAGTGAATCATGAATTGAAACATGAATCATGACTTGAATCATGAATCATGAATTGAATCATGAATCATGATTTGAATCATGAAAAATGAATCGATTCATGAATCATGAATCGATTCATGAATCATGAATCGAATCATGAATCATGAATTCAGTCATGAATCATGAATCGAATCATGAATCATGAATCATGAATTGAATCATTAATTAAATCATGAATCATGAATTGAATCATGAATCATGGATCATGAATCATGAATAATGAATCATGGATCATGAATCATGAATCATGAATTATAAATTATGAATTGAATTATGAATCATGAATCATGAATTGAATCATGAATCATGAATTATGAATCGAATCATGAATCATGAATCGAATTATGAATCATGAATCATGAATTGAATCATTAATTAAATCATGAATCATGAATCATGAATAGAATCATGAATCATGAATAGAATCATGAATCATGAATAGAATCATGAATCATGAATTGAATCATGAATCATGAATTATGAATCGAATCATGCATCATGAATCAAGAATCATGAATCTAATTATGAATCATGAATTGAATCATGAATCATGAATCATGAATTGAATCAAGAATCATGAATCGAATCAAGAATCATGAATCGAATCATGAATCATGAATTGAATCATGAATCATGAATTGAATCATGAATCATGAATCATGAATTGAATCATGAATCATGAATCATAAATCGAATCATGAATCATGAATCAAGAATCATGAATCGAATCATGAATCATGAATTGAATCATGAATCATGAATCATGAATTGAATCATGAATTGAATCATGAATCATGAATAATAAATTGAATCATGAATCATGAATCATGAATCATGAATTGAATCATGAATCATGAATCGAATCATGAATCATCAATCATGAATTCAATCATGAATCATGAATCATGAATTGAATCATGAATTGAATCATGAATCATGAATCATGAACTGAATCATGAATCATGAATTATGAATCATGAATTGAATCATGAATCATAAATTGAATTATGAATCATGAATCATGAATTCAATCATGAATCATGAATCATGAATCGAATCATGAATCATGAATCATGAATTGAATCATTAATTAAATCATGAATCATGAATTGAATCATGAATCATGAATCATGAATTGAATCATGAATCATGATTTGAATCATGAATCATGAATTGAATAATGAATCATTAATTATGAATTGAATCATGAATCATGAATCATGAATCATGAATTGAATCATGAATCATGAATCATATATTAAATCATGAATCATGAATTGAATCAGGATTCGAATCATAAATTGAATCATGAATCTTGAATTGAAACCTGAATCATGAACTGAATCATGAATTATAAATCATGAATCATGAATTGAATCTTGAATCATGAATCATGAATCATGAATCTTGAATTGAATCATGAATCTTGAATTGAATCATGAATCATGAATCGAATCATGAATCATGAATCATGAATCAAGAATCATGAATCGAATCATAAATCATGAATTGAATCATGAATCATGAATCAAGAATCATGAATCATGAATTGAATCATGAATCATGAATCATGAATCATTAATTGAATCATGAATCATGAATCATGAATTGAATCATGAATTGAAACATGAATCATGAAACATGAATTCAATCCTGAATCATGAATTAAATCATGAATCATGATTTGAATCATGAATCATGAATTCAATCATGAATCATGAATCATGAATCGAATCATGAATCATGAATTGAATCATTAATTAAATCATGAATCATGAATTGAATCATGAATCATGATTTGAATCATGAATCATGAATTGAATCATGAATCATGAATTGAATCATGAATCATGATTTGAATCATGAATCATGAATTGAATCATGAATCATAAATCATAAATCAAATCATGAATCATGAATTGAATCAGGATTCGAATCATAAATTGAATCATGAATCTTGAATTGAATCCTGAATCATGAACTGAATCATGAATTATGAATTATGAATCATGAATTGAATCATGAATCATGAATTGAATTATGAATCATGAATCCAATCATGAAACATGAATCATGAATCGAATCATGAATCATGAATCATGAATTGAATCATGAATTGAATCATGAATCATGAATTGAATCATGAATCATGTATTGAATCATGAATCATGAATCGAATAATGAATCATGAATCATGAATCGAATCATGAATCATGAATCAAGAATCATGAATCGAATCATGAATCATGAATCATGAATTGAATCATGAATCATGAATCTTGAATTGAATCATGAATCATGAATCATGAATCGAATCATGAATCATGAATCAAGAATCATGAATCGAATCATGAATCATGAATTGAATCATGAATCATGAATTGAATCATGAATCATGAATTGAATCATGAATCATGAATCATGAAGTGAATCATGAATTGAAACATGAATCATGACTTGAATCATGAATCATGAATTGAATCATGAATCATGATTTGAATCATGAAAAATGAATCGAATCATGAATCGAATCATGAATCATGAATTCAATCATGAATCATGAATCATGAATTGAATCATGAATCATGAATCATAAATTGAATCATGAATCATGAATCATGACATGAATCATGAATCATGAATTGAATAATGAATCATGAATCATGAATTCAATCATGAATCATGAATCGAATCATGAATCATGAATCATGAATTCAATCATGAATCATGAATCGAATCATGAATCATGAATTCAATCATGAATCATGAATTCAATCATGAATTGAATCATGAATCATGAATCATGAACTAAATCATGAATCATGAATTATTAATCATGAATTGAATCATGAATCATGAATTCAATCATGAATCATGAATCGAATCATGAATCATGAATCATGAATTGAATCATGAATCATGAATTCAATCATGAATCATGAATTCAATCATGAATTGAATCATGAATCATGAATCATGAACTGAATCATGAATCGAATTATGAATCATGAATTCAATCATGAATCATGAATCATGAACTGAATCATGAATCGAATTATGAATCATGAATTGAATCATGAATCAAGAATCATGAATCATGAATTGAATCATGAATCATGAATTGAATCATGAATCATTAATCATGAATTGAATCATGAATCATGAATTCAATCATGAATTGAATCATGAATCATGAATTCAATCATGAATTGAATCATGAATCATGAATCATGAACTGAATCATGAATCGAATTATGAATCATGAATTCAATCATGAATCATGAATCATGAACTGAATCATGAATCGAATTATGAATCATGAATTGAATCATGAATCATGAATCAAGAATCATGAATCATGAATTGAATTATGAATCATGAATTAAATAATGAATCATGAATCAAGAATCATGAATCATGAATTGAATCACGAATCATGAATCGAATCATGAATCATTAATTGAATCATGAATCATGAATCATGAATTATAAATTATGAATTAAATCATGAATCATGAATTATGAATCATGAATCATGAATCATAAATTGAATCATGAATCATGAATTGAATCATTAATCATGAATCTTGAATTGAATCTTGAATCATGAATTGAATCAGGATTCGAATCATAAATTAAATCATGAATCTTGAATTGAATCATGAATCATGAACTGAATCATGAATTATGAATCATGAATTGAATTATGAATCATGAATCATGAATTCAATCATGAATCATGAATCATGAATCGAATCATGAATTGAATCATGAATTGAATCATGAATCATGAATTGAATCATGAATCATGAATTGAATCATGAATTATGTATTGAATCATAAATCATGAATCATGAATTATAAATTATGAATTGAATCATGAATCATGAATTATGAATCATGTATTGAATCATGAATCATGAATCATGAATTGAATTATGAATCATGAATCATGAATCTTGAATTGAATCATGAATCATGAATCCTGAATCGAATCATGAATCATGAATTGAATCATGATTTGAATCATGAATCATGAATTGAATCATGAATCATGAATTCAATCATGAATCATGAATCGAATCATGAATCATGAATCGAATCATGAATCATGAATTCAATCATGAATCATGAATTGAAACATGAATCATGACTTGAATCATGAATCATGAATCATGAATCATGAATTGAATTATGATTTGAATCATGAATCATGAATTGAATCATGAATCATGATTTGAATCATGAATCATGAATTGAATCATGAATCATAAATCATAAATCAAATCATGAATCATGAATTGAATCAGGATTCGAATCATAAATTGAATCATGAATCTTGAATTGAATCCTGAATCATTAACTGAATCATGAATTATGAATTATGAATCATGAATTGAATCATGAATCATGAATTGAATTATGAATCATGAATCCAATCATGAATCATGAATCATGAATCGAATCATGAATCATGAATCATGAATTGAATCATGAATTGAATCATGAATCATGAATTGAATCATGAATCATGTATTGAATCATGAATCATGAATCGAATCATGAATCATGACTCATGAATCGAATCATGAATCATGAATCAAGAATCATGAATCGAATCATGAATCATGAATCATGAATTGAATCATGAATCATGAATCTTGAATTGAATCATGAATCATGAATCGAATCATGAATCATGAATCAAGAATCATGAATCGAATCATGAATCATGAATTGAATCATGAATCATGAATTGAATCATGAATCATGAATTGAATCATGAATCACGAATCATGAAGTGAATCATGAATTGAAACATGAATCATGACTTGAATCATGAATCATGAATTGAATCATGAATCATGATTTGAATCATGAAAAATGAATCGAATCATGAATCATGAATCATGAATCATGAATTGAATCATAATTCATGAATCATGAATTGAATCATGAATCATGAATCATAAATTGAATCATGAATCATGAATCATGACATGAATCATGAATCATGAATTGAATAATGAATCATGAATCATGAATTCAATCATGAATCATGAATCGAATCATGAATCATGAATCATGAATTCAATCATGAATCATGAATCGAATCATGAATTCAATCATGAATCATGAATTCAATCATGAATTCAATCATGAATCATGAATTGAAACATGAATCATGACTTGAATCATGAATCATGAATCATGAATTGAATTATGATTTGAATCATGAATCATGATTTGAATCATGAATCATGAATTGAATCATGAATCATGATTTGAATCATGAATCATGAATTGAATCATGAATCATAAATCATAAATCAAATCATGAATCATGAATTGAATCAGGATTCGAATCATAAATTGAATCATGAATCTTGAATTGAATCCTGAATCATGAACTGAATCATGAATTATGAATTATGAATCATGAATTGAATCATGAATCATGAATTGAATTATGAATCATGAATCGAATCATGAATCATGAATCATGAATCGAATCATGAATCATGAATCATGAATTGAATCATGAATTGAATCATGAATCATGAATTGAATCATGAATCATGTATTGAATCATGAATCATGAATCGAATCATGAATCATGAATCATGAATCGAATCATGAATCATGAATCAAGAATCATGAATCGAATCATGAATCATGAATCATGAATTGAATCATGAATCATGAATCTTGAATTGAATCATGAATCATGAATCATGAATCGAATCATGAATCATGAATCAAGAATCATGAATCGAATCATTAATCATGAATTGAATCATGAATCATGAATTGAATCATGAATCATGAATTGAATCATGAATCATGAAGTGAATCATGAATTGAAACATGAATCATGACTTGAATCATGAATCATGAATTGAATCATGAATCATGATTTGAATCATGAAAAATGAATCGAATCATGAATCATGAATCGAATCATGAATCATGAATTCAATCATGAATCATGAATCATGAATTGAATCATGAATCATGAATCATAAATTGAATCATGAATCATGAATCATGACATGAATCATGAATCATGAATTGAATAATGAATCATGAATCATGAATTCAATCATGAATCATGAATCGAATCATGAATCATGAATCATGAATTCAATCATGAATCATGAATCGAATCATGAATCATGAATTCAATCATGAATCATGAATTCAATCATGAATTGAATCATGAATCATGAATCATGAATTGAATCATGAATCATGAATCATGAATTGAATCATGAATCATGAATTCAATCATGAATCATGAATCGAATCATGAATCATGAATCATGAATTGAATCATGAATCATGAATTCAATCATGAATTGAATTATGAATCATGAATCATGAACTGAATCATGAATCGAATTATGAATCATGAATTCAATCATGAATCATGAATCATGAACTGAATCGAATCATGAATCATGAATTGAATCATGATTTGAATCATGAATCATGAATTGAATCATGAATCATGAATTCAATCATGAATCATGAATCGAATCATGAATCATGAATCGAATCATGAATCATGAATTCAATCATGAATCATGAATTGAAACATGAATCATGACTTGAATCATGAATCATGAATCATGAATCATGAATTGAATTATGATTTGAATCATGAATCATGAATTGAATCATGAATCATGAATTCAATCATGAATCATGAATCGAATCATGAATCATGAATCGAATCATGAATCATGAATTCAATCATGAATCATGAATCATGAATTGAATCATGAATCATGAATCATAAATTGAATCATGAATCATGAATCATGAATTCAATCTTGAATCATGAATCATGAATTCAATCATGAATCATGAATCATGAATTGAATCATGAATCATGATTTGAATCATGAATCATGAATCATGAATTCAATCATGAATCATGAATCGAATCATGAATCATGAATTTAATCATGAATCATGAATTTAATCATGAATCATGAATTCAATCATGAATTGAATCATGAATCTGAATTCAATCATGAATTGAATCATGAATCATGAATCATGAACTGAATCATGAATCATGAATTATTAATCATGAATTGAATCATGAATCATGAATTAAATTATGAATCATGAATCATGAATTTAGTCATGAATCATGAATCGAATCATGAATCATGAATCATAAATTGAATCATTAATTAAAACATGAATCATGAATTGAATCATGAATCATGAATTATTAATCGAATCATGAATCATGAATCAAGAATCATGAATCGAATTATGAATCATGAATTGAATCATGAATCATGAATTCAATCAAGAATCATGAATCGAATCATGAATCATGAATTGAATCATGAATCATGAATTGAATTATAAATCATAATTCATGAATTGAATCATGAATCATGAATTGAATCATGAATCATGAATCATGAATTGAATCATGAATCATGAATCATGAATTGAATCATGAATCATGAATCATGAATTGAATCATGAATCATGAATCATGAATCATGATTTGAATCATGAGTCATGAATCATGAATCATAAATTGAATCATGAATCATGAATCATGAATTGAATCATGAATTGAAACATGAATCATGACTTGAATCATGAATCATGAATTGAATCATGAATCATGAATCATGAATTCAATCATGAATCATGAATCGAATCATGAATCATGAATCATGAATTCAATCATGAATCATGAATCATGAATCGAATCATGAATTGAATCATGAATTGAATCATGAATCATGAATTGAATCATGAATTATGTATTGAATCATAAATCATGAATCATGAATTATAAATTATGAATTGAATCATGAATCATGAATTATGAATCATGTATTGAATCATGAATCATGAATCATGAATTGAATCATGAATCATGAATCTTGAATTGAATCATGAATCATGAATCCTGAATCGAATCATGAATCATGAATTGAATCATGATTTGAATCATGAATCATGTATTGAATCATGAATCATGAATTCAATCATGAATCATGAATCGAATCATGAATCATGAATCGAATCATGAATCATGAATTCAATCATGAATCATGAATTGAAACATGAATCATGACTTGAATCATGAATCATGAATCATGAATCATGAATTGAATTATGATTTGAATCATGAATCATGAATTGAATCATGAATCATGAATTCAATCATGAATCATGAATCGAATCATGAATCATGAATCGAATCATGAATCATGAATTCAATCATGAATCATGAATCATGAATTGAATCATGAATCATGAATCATAAATTGAATCATGAATCATGAATCATGAATTCAATCTTGAATCATGAATCATGAATTCAATCATGAATCATGAATCATGAATTGAATCATGAATCATGATTTGAATCATGAATCATGAATCATGAATTCAATCATGAATCATGAATCGAATCATGAATCATGAATTTAATCATGAATCATGAATTTAATCATGAATCATGAATTCAATCATGAATTGAATCATGAATCTGAATTCAATCATGAATTGAATCATGAATCATGAATCATGAACTGAATCATGAATCATGAATTATTAATCATGAATTGAATCATGAATCATGAATTAAATTATGAATCATGAATCATGAATTCAGTCATGAATCATGAATCGAATCATGAATCATGAATCATAAATTGAATCATTAATTAAAACATGAATCATGAATTGAATCATGAATCATGAATTATTAATCGAATCATGAATCATGAATCAAGAATCATGAATCGAATTATGAATCATGAATTGAATCATGAATCATGAATTCAATCAAGAATCATGAATCGAATCATGAATCATGAATTGAATCATGAATCATGAATTGAATTATAAATCATAATTCATGAATTGAATCATGAATCATGAATTGAATCATGAATCATGAATCATGAATTGAATCATGAATCATGAATCATGAATTGAATCATGAATCATGAATCATGAATTGAATCATGAATCATGAATCATGAATCATGATTTGAATCATGAGTCATGAATCATGAATCATAAATTGAATCATGAATCATGAATCATGAATTGAATCATGAATTGAAACATGAATCATGACTTGAATCATGAATCATGAATTGAATCATGAATCATGAATCATGAATTCAATCATGAATCATGAATCGAATCATGAATCATGAATCATGAATTCAATCATGAATCATGAATCGAATCATGAATCATGAATCATGAATTCAATCATGAATCATGAATCGAATCATGAATCATGAATCATGAATTCAATCATGAATCATGAATTCAATCATGAATTGAATCATGAATCATGAATCATGAACTGAATCATGAATCATGAATTATTAATCATGAATTCAATCATGAATCATGAATTGAATCATGAATCATGAATCATGAACTGAATCATGAATCATGAATTGAATCATGAATCATGAATTCAATCATGAATTGAATCATGAATCATGAATCATGAACTGAATCATGAATCGAATTATGAATCATGAATTGAATCATGAATCATGAATCATGAACTGAATCATGAATCGAATTATGAATCATGAATTGAATCATGAATCATGAATCAAGAATCATGAATCATGAATTGAATCATGAATCATGAATTGAATCATGAATCACGAATCATGAATCGAATCATGAATCACGAATCATGAATCGAATCATGAATCATTAATTGAATCATGAATCATGAATCATGAATTATAAATTATGAATTAAATCATGAATCATGAATCATGAATAGAATCATGAATTATGAATCATGAATCATGAATCATAAATTGAATCATGAATCATGAATTGAATCATTAATCATGAATCTTGAATTGAATCATGAATCATGAATTGAATCAGGATTCGAATCATAAATTAAATCATGAATCTTGAATTGAATCATGAATCATGAACTGAATCATGAATTATGAATCATGAATTGAATTATGAATCATGAATTGAATTATGAATCATGAATCATGAATTCAATCATGAATCATGAATCATGAATCGAATCATGAATCATGAATCATGAATTGAATCATGAATTGAATCATGAATCATGAATTGAATCATGAATTATGTATTGAATCATAAATCATGAATCATGAATTATGAATCATGTATTGAATCATGAATCATGAATCATGAATTGAATCATGAATCATGAATCATGAATCTTGAATTGAATCATGAATCATGAATCATGAATCGAATCATGAATCATGAATCAAGAATCATGAATTGAATCATGAATCATGAATCGAATCATGAATCATGAATCATGAAGTGAATCATGAATCATGAATCATTAATTGAATCATGAATCATGAATCATGAATTGAATCATGAATTGAAACATGAATTATGACTTGAATCATGAATCATGAATCATGAATCATGAATTGAATCATGATTTGAATCATGAATCATGAATTGAATCATGAATCATGAATTTAATCATGAATCATGAATCGAATCATGAATCATGAATCGAATCATGAATCATGAATTCAATCATGAATCATGAATTCAATCATGAATCATGAATCATGAACTGAATCATGAATCATGAATTATTAATCATGAATTAAATCATGAATCATGAATTCAATCATGAATCATGAATCATGAATCATGAATTGAATCATGAATCATGAATTGAATCATGAATCATGAATCATGAACTGAATCATGAATCGAATTATGAATCATGAATTGAATCATGAATCATGAATCATGAACTTAATCATGAATTAAATTATGAATCATGAATTGAATCATGAATCAAGAATCATGAATCATGAATTGAATCATGAATCATGAATTGAATCATGAATCATTAATCATGAATTGAATCATGAATCATGAATTCAATCATGAATTGAATCATGAATCATGAATCATGAACTGAATCATGAATCGAATTATGAATCATGAATTCAATCATGAATCATGAATCATGAACTGAATCATGAATCGAATTATGAATCATGAATTGAATCATGAATCATGAATCAAGAATCATGAATCATGAATTGAATTATGAATCATGAATTGAATCATGAATCATGAATCAAGAATCATGAATCATGAATTGAATCACGAATCATGAATCGAATCATGAATCATTAATTGAATCATGAATCATGAATCATGAATTATAAATTATGAATTAAATCATGAATCATGAATTATGAATCATGAATCATGAATCATAAATTGAATCATGAATCATGAATTGAATCATTAATCATGAATCTTGAATTGAATCATAAATCATGAATTGAATCAGGATTCGAATCATAAATTAAATCATGAATCTTGAATTGAATCATGAATCATGAACTGAATCATGAATTATGAATCATGAATTGAATTTTGAATCATGAATTGAATTATGAATCATGAATCATGAATTCAATCATGAATCATGAATCATGAATCGAATCATGAATTGAATCATGAATTGAATCATGAATCATGAATTGAATCATGAATTATGTATTGAATCATAAATCATGAATCATGAATTATAAATTATGAATTGAATCATGAATCATGAATTATGAATCATGTATTGAATCATGAATCATGAATCATGAATTGAATCATGAATCATGAATCATGAATCTTGAATTGAATCATGAATCATGAATCCTGAATCGAATCATGAATCATGAATTGAATCATGATTTGAATCATGAATCATGAATTGAATCATGAATCATGAATTCAATCATGAATCATGAATCGAATCATGAATCATGAATCGAATCATGAATCATGAATTCAATCATGAATCATGAATTGAAACATGAATCATGACTTGAATCATGAATCATGAATCATGAATCATGAATTGAATTATGATTTGAATCATGAATCATGAATTGAATCATGAATCATGAATTCAATCATGAATCATGAATCGAATCATGAATCATGAATCGAATCATGAATCATGAATTCAATCATGAATCATGAATCATGAATTGAATCATGAATCATGAATCATAAATTGAATCATGAATCATGAATCATGAATTCAATCTTGAATCATGAATCATGAATTCAATCATGAATCATGAATCATGAATTGAATCATGAATCATGATTTGAATCATGAATCATGAATCATGAATTCAATCATGAATCATGAATCGAATCATGAATCATGAATTTAATCATGAATCATGAATTTAATCATGAATCATGAATTCAATCATGAATTGAATCATGAATCTGAATTCAATCATGAATTGAATCATGAATCATGAATCATGAACTGAATCATGAATCATGAATTATTAATCATGAATTGAATCATGAATCATGAATTAAATTATGAATCATGAATCATGAATTCAGTCATGAATCATGAATCGAATCATGAATCATGAATCATAAATTGAATCATTAATTAAAACATGA
The DNA here is from genome assembly GCF_038048845.1 of Mixophyes fleayi. NCBI lineage: Eukaryota > Metazoa > Chordata > Amphibia > Anura > Limnodynastidae > Mixophyes > Mixophyes fleayi. Next base: position 207,242 of record NW_027448388.1, read on the forward strand.
ATCATGAATTGAATCATGAATCATGAATTATTAATCGAATCATGAATCATGAATCAAGAATCATGAATCGAATTATGAATCATGAATTGAATCATGAATCATGAATTCAATCAAGAATCATGAATCGAATCATGAATCATGAATTGAATCATGAATCATGAATTGAATTATAAATCATAATTCATGAATTGAATCATGAATCATGAATTGAATCATGAATCATGAATCATGAATTGAATCATGAATCATGAATCATGAATTGAATCATGAATCATGAATCATGAATTGAATCATGAATCATGAATCATGAATCATGATTTGAATCATGAGTCATGAATCATGAATCATAAATTGAATCATGAATCATGAATCATGAATTGAATCATGAATTGAAACATGAATCATGACTTGAATCATGAATCATGAATTGAATCATGAATCATGAATCATGAATTCAATCATGAATCATGAATCGAATCATGAATCATGAATCATGAATTCAATCATGAATCATGAATCGAATCATGAATCATGAATCATAAATTCAATCATGAATCATGAATCGAATCATGAATCATGAATCATGAATTCAATCATGAATCATGAATTCAATCATGAATTGAATCATGAATCATGAATCATGAACTGAATCATGAATCATGAATTATTAATCATGAATTCAATCATGAATCATGAATTGAATCATGAATCATGAATCATGAACTGAATCATGAATCATGAATTGAATCATGAATCATGAATTCAATCATGAATTGAATCATGAATCATGAATCATGAACTGAATCATGAATCGAATTATGAATCATGAATTGAATCATGAATCATGAATCATGAACTGAATCATGAATCGAATTATGAATCATGAATTGAATCATGAATCATGAATCAAGAATCATGAATCATGAATTGAATCATGAATCATGAATTGAATCATGAATCACGAATCATGAATCGAATCATGAATCACGAATCATGAATCGAATCATGAATCATTAATTGAATCATGAATCATGAATCATGAATTATAAATTATGAATTAAATCATGAATCATGAATCATGAATAGAATCATGAATTATGAATCATGAATCATGAATCATAAATTGAATCATGAATCATGAATTGAATCATTAATCATGAATCTTGAATTGAATCATGAATCATGAATTGAATCAGGATTCGAATCATAAATTAAATCATGAATCTTGAATTGAATCATGAATCATGAACTGAATCATGAATTATGAATCATGAATTGAATTATGAATCATGAATTGAATTATGAATCATGAATCATGAATTCAATCATGAATCATGAATCATGAATCGAATCATGAATCATGAATCATGAATTGAATCATGAATTGAATCATGAATCATGAATTGAATCATGAATTATGTATTGAATCATAAATCATGAATCATGAATTATGAATCATGTATTGAATCATGAATCATGAATCATGAATTGAATCATGAATCATGAATCATGAATCTTGAATTGAATCATGAATCATGAATCATGAATTGAATCATGAATCATGAATCAAGAATCATGAATTGAATCATGAATCATGAATCGAATCATGAATCATGAATCATGAAGTGAATCATGAATCATGAATCATTAATTGAATCATGAATCATGAATCATGAATTGAATCATGAATTGAAACATGAATTATGACTTGAATCATGAATCATGAATCATGAATCATGAATTGAATCATGATTTGAATCATGAATCATGAATTGAATCATGAATCATGAATTTAATCATGAATCATGAATCGAATCATGATTCATGAATCGAATCATGAATCATGAATTCAATCATGAATCATGAATTCAATCATGAATCATGAATCATGAACTGAATCATGAATCATGAATTATTAATCATGAATTAAATCATGAATCATGAATTCAATCATGAATCATGAATCATGAATCATGAATTGAATCATGAATCATGAATTCAATCATGAATTGAATCATGAATCATGAATCATGAACTGAATCATGAATCGAATTATGAATCATGAATTGAATCATGAATCATGAATCATGAACTTAATCATGAATTAAATTATGAATCATGAATTGAATCATGAATCAAGAATCATGAATCATGAATTGAATCATGAATCATGAATTGAATCATGAATCATTAATCATGAATTGAATCATGAATCACGAATCATGAATCGAATCATGAATCATTAATTGAATCATGAATCATGAATCATGAATTATAAATTATGAATTAAATCATGAATCATGAATTATGAATCATGAATTTAATCATGAATTAAATCATGAATCATGAATCATGAATAGAATCATGAATTATGAATCATGAATCATGAATCATAAATTGAATCATGAATCATGAATTGAATCATTAATCATGAATCTTGAATTGAATCATGAATCATGAATTGAATCAGGATTCGAATCATAAATTAAATCATGAATCTTGAATTGAATCATGAATCATGAACTGAATCATGAATTATGAATCATGAATTGAATTATGAATCATGAATTGAATTATGAATCATGAATCATGAATTCAATCATGAATCATGAATCATGAATCGAATCATGAATCATGAATCATGAATTGAATCATGAATTGAATCATGAATCATGAATTGAATCATGAATTATGTATTGAATCATAAATCATGAATCATGAATTATAAATTATGAATTGAATCATGAATCATGAATTATGAATCATGTATTGAATCATGAATCATGAATTGAATCATGAATCATGAATCATGAATCTTGAATTGAATCATGAATCATGAATCATGAATCGAATCATTAATCATGAATCAAGAATCATGAATCGAATCATGAATCATGAATTGAATCATGAATCATGAATCGAATCATGAATCATGAATCATGAAGTGAATCATGAATCATGAATCATTAATTGAATCATGAATCATGAATCATGAATTGAATCATGAATTGAAACATGAATCATGACTTGAATCATGAATCATGAATCATGAATTGAATCATGATTTGAATCATGAATTGAATCATGAATCATGAATCGAATCATGAATCATGAATCGAATCATGAATCATGAATCGAATCATGAATCATGAATTGAATCATGAATCATGAATCATAAATTGAATCATGAATCATGAATCATGAATCGAATCATGAATCATGAATTCAATCTTGAATCATGAATCATGAATTCAATCATGAATCATGAATTCAATCATGAATCATGATTTGAATCATGAATCTTGAATCATGAATTCAATCATGAATCATGAATCGAATCATGAATCATGAATTTAATCATGAATCATGAATTTAATCATGAATCATGAATTCAATCATGAATTGAATCATGAATCTGAATTTAATCATGAATTGAATCATGAATCATGAATCATGAACTGAATCATGAATCATGAATTATTAATCATGAATTGAATCATGAATCATGAATTAAATTATGAATCATGAATCATGAATTCAGTCATGAATCAGGAATCGAATCATGAATCATGAATCATAAATTGAATCATTAATTAAAACATGAATCATGAATTGAATCATGAATCATTAATTATTAATCGAATCATGAATCATGAATCAAGAATCATGAATCGAATTATGAATCATGAATTGAATCATGAATCATGAATCATGAATTGAATCATGAATCATGAATCATGAATTGAATCATGAATCATGAATCATGAATCATGATTTGAATCATGAGTCATGAATCATGAATCATAAATTGAATCATGAATCATGAATTGAATCATGAATTGAAACATGAATCATGACTTGAATCATGAATTGAATCATGAATCATGAATTGAATCATGATTTGAATCATGAATCATGAATTGAATCATGAATCATGAATCGAATCATGAATCATGAATCATGAATTCAATCATGAATCATGAATCATGAATTGAATCATGAATCACGAATCATGAATCGAATCATGAATCATGAATCACGAATCATGAATTGAATCATGAATCATGAATTATAAATTATGAATTAAATCATGAATCATAAATCATGAATCATGAATCATGAATAGAATCATGAATTATGAATCATGAATCATAAATTGAATCATGAATCATGAATTGAATAAGGATTCGAATCATAAATTGAATCATGAATCTTGAATTGAATCATGAATCATGAACTGAATCATGAATTATAAATTATGAATCATGAATTGAATCATGAATCATGAATTGAATTATGAATCATGAATCATGAATTCAATCATTAATCGAATCATGAATCATGAATCATGAATTGAATCATGAATTGAATCATGAATCATGAATTGAATCATGAATCATGTATTGAATCATAAATCATGAATCATGAATCATGAATTATAAATTATGAATTGAATCATGAATCATGAATTATGAATCATGAATTGAATCATGAATCATGAATCATGAATCATTAATTGAATCATGATTCATGAATCATGAATTGAATCATGAATTGAAACATGAATCATGAATCATGAATTCAATCCTGAATCATGAATTGAATCATGAATCATGATTTGAATCATGAATCATGAATTGAATTATGAATCATGAATCATGAATTCAATCATGAATCATGAATCATGAATCGAATCATGAATCATGAATTATGAATTGAATCATGAATTGAATCATGAATCATGAATTGAATCATGAATCATGTATTGAATCATAAATCATGAATCATGAATTATAAATTATGAATTGAATCATGAATCATAAATTATGAATCATGAATTGAATCATGAATCATGAATCATCAATTGAATTATGAATTGAATCATGAATCATGAATCATGAATCATAAATTGAATCATGAATCATGAATTGAATCATGAATCATGAATCGAATCATGAATCATGAATCATGAATCATGAATTGAATCATGAATTGAATCATGAATCATGAATCATGAACTGAATCATGAATCATGAATTATGAATCATGAATTGAATCATGAATCAAATTGAATTATGAATCATGAATCATGAATCATGAATCATGAATCGAATCATGAATCATGAATTGAATCATGAATCATGAATCATGAATTGAATCATGAATTGAATCATGAATCATGAATCATGAATTGAATCATGAATCATGATTTGAATCATGAATCATGAATTGAATCATGAATCATGAATCATAAATCAAATCATGAATCATGAATTGAATCAGGATTCGAATCATAAATTGAATCATGAATCTTGAATTGAATCCTGAATCATGAACTGAATCATGAATTATGAATCATGAACTGAATCATGAATCATGAATTCAATCATGAATCATGAATTGAATCATGAATCATGAATCGAATCATGAATCATGAATCATGAATTGAATCATGAATCATGAATCATGAATTGAATCATGAATTGAATCATGAATCATGAATCATGAACTGAATCATGAATCATGAATTATGAATCATGAATTGAATCATGAATTGAATCATGAATTGAATTATGAATCATGAATCATGAATTCAATCATGATTCATGAATTGAATCATGAATCATGAATCATGAACTGAATCATGAATCATGAATTATGAATCATGAATTGAATCATGAATTGAATCATGAATTGAATTATGAATCATGAATCATGAATTCAATCATGATTCATGAATTGAATCATTAATTAAATCATGAATCATGAATCATGAATTGAATCATGAATTGAATCATGAATTATGAATCATGAATCATGAATTGAATCATGAATCATGAATCGAATCATGAATCATGAATCATGAATTGAATCATTAATTAAATCATGAATCATGAATTGAATCATGAATCATGGATCATGAATCATGAATAATGAATGAATCATGGATCATGAATCATGAATCATGTATTGAATCATAAATCATGAATCATGAATCATGAATTATAAATTATGAATTGAATCATGAATCATAAATTATGAATCATGAATTGAATCATGAATCATGAATCATCAATTGAATTATGAATTGAATCATGAATCATGAATCATGAATCATAAATTGAATCATGAATCATGAATCATGAATTGAATCATGAATCATGAATCGAATCATGAATCATGAATCATGAATTCAATCATGAATCATGAATCATGAATTGAATCATGAATTGAATCATGAATCATGAATCATGAACTGAATCATGAATCATGAATTATGAATCATGAATTGAATCATGAATCAAATTGAATTATGAATCATGAATCATGAATCATGAATCATGAATCATGAATCGAATCATGAATCATGAATTGAATCATGAATCATGAATCATGAATTGAATCATGAATTGAATCATGAATCATGAATCATGAATTGAATCATGAATCATGATTTGAATCATGAATCATGAATTGAATCATGAATCATGAATCATAAATCAAATCATGAATCATGAATTGAATCAGGATTCGAATCATAAATTGAATCATGAATCTTGAATTGAATCCTGAATCATGAACTGAATCATGAATTATGAATCATGAACTGAATCATGAATCATGAATTCAATCATGAATCATGAATTGAATCATGAATCATGAATCGAATCATGAATCATGAATCATGAATTGAATTATGAATCATGAATCATGAATTGAATCATGAATTGAATCATGAATCATGAATCATGAACTGAATCATGAATCATGAATTATGAATCATGAATTGAATCATGAATTGAATCATGAATTGAATTATGAATCATGAATCATGAATTCAATCATGATTCATGAATTCAATCATGAATCATGAATCATGAACTGAATCATGAATCATGAATTATGAATCATGAATTGAATCATGAATTGAATCATGAATTGAATTATGAATCATGAATCATGAATTCAATCATGATTCATGAATTGAATCATTAATTAAATCATGAATCATGAATCATGAATTGAATCATGAATTGAATCATGAATCATGAATCATGAACTGAATCATAAATTATGAATCATGAATCATGAATTGAATCATGAATCATGAATCGAATCATGAATCATGAATCATGAATTGAATCATTAATTAAATCATGAATCATGAATTGAATCATGAATCATGGATCATGAATCATGAATAATGAATGAATCATGGATCATGAATCATGAATCATGAATTATAAATTATGAATTGAATTATGAATCATGAATCATGAATTGAATCATGAATCATGAATTATGAATCGAATCATGAATCATGAATCGAATTATGAATCATGAATCATGAATTGAATCATTAATTAAATCATGAATCATGAATCATGAATAGAATCATGAATCATGAATCATGAATTGAATCATGAATCATGAATTATGAATCGAATCATGCATCATGAATCAAGAATCATGAATCTAATTATGAATCATGAATTGAATCATGAATCATGAATCATGAATTGAATCAAGAATCATGAATCGAATCAAGAATCATGAATCGAATCATGAATCATGAATTGAATCATGAATCATGAATTGAATCATGAATCATGAATCATGAATTGAATCATGAATCATGAATCATAAATCGAATCATGAATCATGAATCAAGAATCATGAATCGAATCATGAATCATGAATTGAATCATGAATCATGAATCATGAATTGAATCATGAATTGAATCATGAATCATGAATCATAAATTGAATCATGAATCATGAATCATGAATTGAATCATGAATCATGAATCGAATCATGAATCATGAATCATGAATTCAATCATGAATCATGAATCATGAATTGAATCATGAATTGAATCATGAATCATGAATCATGAACTGAATCATGAATTATGAATCATGAATTGAATCATGAATCATAAATTGAAATATGAATCATGAATCATGAATTCAATCATGAATCATGAATCATGAATCGAATCATGAATCATGAATCATGAATTGAATCATTAATTGAATCATGAATTGAATCATAAATCATGAATCATGAATTGAAACATGAATCATGATTTGAATCATGAATCATGAATTGAATAATGAATCATTAATTATGAATTGAATCATGAATCATGAATCATGAATCATGAATTGAATCATGAATCATATATCAAATCATGAATCATGAATTGAATCAGGATTCGAATCATAAATTGAATCATGAATCTTGAATTGAATCCTGAATCATGAACTGAATCATGAATTATGAATCATGAATCATGAATTGAATCTTGAATCATGAATCATGAATCATGAATCTTGAATTGAATCATGAATCAAGAATCATGAATCGAATCATAAATCATGAATTGAATCATTAATTGAATCATGAATTGAATCATGAATCATGAATCATGAATTGAATCATGAATCATGATTTGAATCATGAATCATGAATTGAATAATGAATCATTAATTATGAATTGAATCATGAATCATGAATCATGAATCATGAATTGAATCATGAATCATGAATCATATATCAAATCATGAATCATGAATTGAATCAGGATTCGAATCATAAATTGAATCATGAATCTTGAATTGAATCCTGAATCATGAACTGAATCATGAATTATGAATCATGAATCATGAATTGAATCTTGAATCATGAATCATGAATCATGAATCTTGAATTGAATCATGAGTCAAGAATCATGAATTGAATCATGAATCTTGAATTGAATCATGAATCATGAACTGAATCATGAATTATAAATTATGAATCATGAATTGAATCATGAATCATGAATTGAATTATGAATCATGAATCATGAATTCAATCATGAATCGAATCATGAATCATGAATCATGAATTGAATCATGAATCATGTATTGAATCATAAATCATGAATCATGAATCATGAATTATAAATTATGAATTGAATCATGAATCATGAATTATGAATCATGAATTGATTCATGAATCATGAATCATCAATTGAATCATCAATTGAATCATGAATCATGAATCATGAATTGAATCTTGAATCATGAATCATGAATCTTGAATTGAATCATGAATCATGAATCAAGAATCATGAATCATGAATCATGAATTGAATCATGAATCATGAATTATTAATTGAATCATGAATCATGAATCATGAATTGAATCATGAATTGAAACATGAATCATGAATCATGAATTCAATCATGAATTATAAATTGAATCATGAATCATGATTTGAATCATGAATCATGAATTGAATTATGAATCATGAATCATGAATTGAATCATGAATCATGAATCATGAATCGAATCATGAATCATGAATTATGAATTGAATCATGAATTGAATCATGAATCATGTATTGAATCATAAATCATGAATCATGAATTATAAATTATGAATTGAATCATGAATCATAAATTATGAATCATGAATTGAATCATGAATCATGAATCATAAATTGAATCATGAATCATGAATTATGAATCATGAATTGAATCATGAATCATAAATTGAATTATGAATCATGAATCATGAATCATGAATCGAATCATGAATCATGAATTGAATCATGAATCATGAATCATGAATTGAATCATGAATCATGATTTGAATCATGAATCATGAATTGAATCATGAATCATGAATCATAAATCAAATCATGAATCATGAATTGAATCAGGATTCGAATCATAAATTGAATCATGAATCTTGAATTGAATCCTGAATCATGAACTGAATCATGAATTATGAATTATGAATCATGAACTGAATTATGAATCATGAATTGAATCATGAATCATGAATTCAATCATGAATCATGAATTAAATCATGAATCATGAATCGAATCATGAATCATGAATCATGAATTGAATCATGAATCATGAATCATGAATTGAATCATGAATTGAATCATGAATCATAAATCATGAACTGAATCATGAATCATGAATTATGAATCATGAATTGAATCATGAATTGAATTATGAATCATGAATCATGAATTCAATCATGTTTCATGAATTGAATCATTAATTAAATCATGAATCATGAATCATGAATTGAATCATTAATTAAATCATGAATCATGAATTGAATCATGGATCATGAATCATGAATAATGAATCATGGATCATGAATCATGAATCATGAATTATAAATTATGAATTGAATTATGAATCATGAATCATGAATTGAATCATGAATCATGAATTATGAATCGAATCATGAATCATGAATGGAATTATGAATCATGAATTGAATCATTAATTAAATCATGAATCATGAATCATGAATAGAATCATGAATCATGAATCATGAATTGAATCATGAATCATGAATCATGAATTGAATCAAGAATCATGAATCGAATCAAGAATCATGAATCGAATCATGAATCATGAATTGAATCATGAATCATGAATCATGAATTGAATCATGAATCATGAATCATAAATCGAATCATGAATCATGAATCAAGAATCATGAATCGAATCATGAATCATGAATTGAATCATGAATCATGAATCATGAATTGAATCATGAATTGAATCATGAATCATGAATCATAAATTGAATCATGAATCATGAATCATGAATTGAATCATGAATCATGAATCATGAATTCAATCATGAATCATGAATTGAATCATGAATTGCATCATGAATCATGAATCATGAACTGAATCATGAAGCATGAATTATGAATCATGAATTGAATCATGAATCATAAATTGAATTATGAATCATGAATCATGAATCATGAATCGAATCATGAATCATGAATCATGAATTGAATCATTAATTGAATCATGAATTGAATCATGAATCATGAATTGAATCATGAATCATGATTTGAATCATGAATCATGAATTGAATAATGAATCATTAATTATGAATTGAATCATGAATCATGAATCATGAATCATGAATTGAATCATGAATCATGAATCATATATCAAATCATGAATCATGAATTGAATCAGGATTCGAATCATAAATTGAATCATGAATCTTGAATTGAATCCTGAATCATGAACTGAATCATGAATTATGAATCATGAATCATGAATTGAATCTTGAATCATGAATCATGAATCATGAATCTTGAATTGAATCATGAATCAAGAATCATGAATCGAATCATAAATCATGAATTGAATCATGAATCATGAATCAAGAATCATGAATCATGAATTGAATCATGAATCATGAATAATTAATCATTAATTGAATCATGAATCATGAATCATGAATTGAATCTTGAATTGAAACATGAATCATGAATCATGAATTCAATCCTGAATCATGAATTGAATCATGAATCATGATTTGAATCATGAATCATGAATTGAATTATGAATCATGAATCATGAATTGAATCATGAATCATGAATCATGAATCATGAATCATGAATCATGAATCATGAATCGAATCATGAATCATGAATTATGAATTGAATCATGAATTGAATCATGAATCATGAATTGAATCATGAATCATGTATTGAATCATAAATCATGAATCATGAATCATGAATTATAAATTATGAATTGAATCATGAATCATAAATTATAAATCATGAATTGAATTATGAATCATGAATCATGAATTCAATCATGAATCATGAATCATGAATCGAATCATGAATCATGAATTATGAATTGAATCATGAATTGAATCATGAATCATGAATTGAATCATGAATCATGTATTGAATCATGAATCATGTATTGAATCATAAATCATGAATCATGAATCATGAATTATAAATTATGAATTGAATCATGAATCATGAATCATGAATCATAAATTGAATCATGAATCATGAATCATGAATTGAATCATGAATCATGAATCGAATCATGAATCATGAATCATGAATTCAATCATGAATCATGAATCATGAATATAATCATGAATTGAATCATGAATCATGAATCATGAACTGAATCATGAATCATGAATTATGAATCATGAATTGAATCATGAATCATAAATTGAATTATGAATCATGAATCATGAATTCAATCATGAATCATGAATCATGAATCGAATCATGAATCATGATTTGAATCATGAATCATGAATTGAATCATGAATCATGAATCATTAATTAAATCATGAATCATGAATCGAATCATTAATTAAATCATGAATCATGAATCATGAATTGAATCATGAATTGAATCATGAATCATGAACTGAATCATGAACTGAATCATGAATTATGAATAATGAATCATGAATTGAATCATGAATCATAAATTGAATTATGAATCATGAATCATGAATTCAATCATGAATCATGAATCATGAATTGAATCATGAATCATGATTTGAATCATGAATCATGAATTGAATCATGAATCATGAATCATGAATTGAATAATTAATCATTAATTATGAATTGAATCATGAATCATGAATCATGAATCATGAATTGAATCATGAATCATGAATCATATATCAAATCATGAATCATGAATTGAATCAGGATTCGAATCATAAATTGAATCATGAATCTTGAATTGAATCCTGAATCATGAACTGAATCATGAATTATGAATCATGAATCATGAATTGAATCTTGAATCATGAATCATGAATCATGAATCTTGAATTGAATCATGAATCATGAATCATGAATCGAATCATGAATCATGAATCATGAATCAAGAATCATGAATCGAATCATGAATCATAAATTGAATCATGAATCATGAATCATGAATCAAGAATCATGAATCATGAATTGAATCATGAATCATGAATCATGAATCATTAATTGAATCATGATTCATGAATCATGAATTGAATCATGAATTGAAACATGAATCATGAATCATGAATTCAATCCTGAATCATGAATTGAATCATGAATCATGATTTGAATCATGAATCATGAATTGAATTATGAATCATGAATCATGAATTCAATCATGAATCATGAATCATGAATCGAATCATGAATCATGAATTATGAATTGAATCATGAATTGAATCATGAATCATGAATTGAATCATGAATCATGTATTGAATCATAAATCATGAATCATGAATCATGAATTATAAATTATGAATTGAATCATGAATCATAAATTATGAATCATGAATTGAATCATGAATCATGAATCATCAATTGAATTATGAATTGAATCATGAATCATGAATCATGAATCATAAATTGAATCATGAATCATGAATCATGAATTGAATCATGAATCATGAATCGAATCATGAATCATGAATCATGAATTCAATCATGAATCATGAATCATGAATTGAATCATGAATTGAATCATGAATCATGAACTAAATCATGAATCATGAATTATGAATCATGAATTGAATTATGAATCATAAATTGAATTATGAATCATGAATCATGAATTGAATCATGAATCATGAATCATGAATTGAATCATGAATCATGATTTGAATCATGAATCATGAATTGAATCATGAATCATAAATCAAATCATGAATCATGTATTGAATCAGGATTCGAATCATAAATTGAATCATGAATCTTGAATTGAATCCTGAATCATGAACTGAATCATGAATTATGAATTATGAATCATGAACTGAATCATGAATCATGAATTGAATCATGAATCATGAATCATGAATTCAATCATGAATCATGAATTGAATTATGAATCATGAATCGAATCATGAATCATGAATCATGAATTGAATCATGAATCATGAATCATGAATTGAATCATGAATTGAATCATGAATCATGAATAATGAACTGAATCATGAATCATGAATTATGAATCATGAATTGAATCATGAATTGAATTATGAATCATGAATCATGAATTCAATCATGATTCATGAATTGAATCATTAATTAAATCATGAATCATGAATCATGAATTGAATCATGAATTGAATCATGAATCATGAATCATGAACTGAATCATGAATTATGAATCATGAATCATGAATTGAATCATGAATCATGAATCGAATCATGAATCATGAATCATGAATTGAATCATTAATTAAATCATGAATCATGAATTGAATCATGAATCATGGATCATGAATCATGAATAATGAATCATGGATCATGAATCATGAATCATGAATTATAAATTATGAATTGAATTATGAATCATGAATCATGAATTGAATCATGAATCATGAATTATGAATCGAATCATGAATCATGAATCGAATTATGAATCATGAATCATGAATTGAATCATTAATTAAATCATGAATCATGAATCATGAATAGAACCATGAATCATGAATCATGAATTATGAATCGAATCATGCATCATGAATCAAGAATCATGAATCTAATTATGAATCATGAATTGAATCATGAATCATGTATCATGAATTGAATCAAGAATCATGAATCGAATCAAGAATCATGAATCGAATCATGAATCATGAATTGAATCATGAATCATGAATTGAATCATGAATCATGAATCATGAATTGAATCATGAATCATGAATCATAAATCGAATCATGAATCATGAATCAAGAATCATGAATCGAATCATGAATCATGAATTGAATCATGAATCATGAATCATGAATTAAATCATGAATTGAATCATGAATCATGAATCATAAATTGAATCATGAATCATGAATCATGAATTGAATCATGAATCATGAATCGAATCATGAATCATGAATCATGAATTGAATCATGAATTGAATCATGAATCATGAATCATGAACTGAATCATGAATCATGAATTATGAATCATGAATCGAATCATGAATCATAAATTGAATTATGAATCATGAATCATGAATTCAATCATGAATCATGAATCGAATCATGAATCATGAATCATGAATTGAATCATTAATTAAATCATGAATCATGAATTGAATCATGAATCATGAATTGAATCATGAATCATGATTTGAATCATGAATCATGAATTGAATAATGAATCATTAATTATGAATTGAATCATGAATCATGAATCATGAATCATGAATTGAATCATGAATCATGAATCATATATCAAATCATGAATCATGAATTGAATCAGGATTCGAATCATAAATTGAATCATGAATCTTGAATTGAATCCTGAATCATGAACTGAATCATGAATTATGAATCATGAATCATGAATTGAATCTTGAATCATGAATCATGAATCATGAATCTTGAATTGAATCATGAATCAAGAATCATGAATCGAATCATAAATCATGAATTGAATCATGAATCATGAATCATGAATCAAGAATCATGAATCATGAATTGAATCATGAATCATGAATAATGAATCATTAATTGAATTATGAATCATGAATTGAATTATGAATCATGAATTGAATTATGAATCATGAATCATGAATTCAATCATGAATCATGAATCATGAATCGAATCATGAATCATGAATCATGAATTGAATCATGAATTGAATCATGAATCATGAATTGAATCATGAATTATGTATTGAATCATAAATCATGAATCATGAATTATAAATTATGAATTGAATCATGAATCATGAATTATGAATCATGTATTGAATCATGAATCATGAATTGAATCATGAATCATGAATCATGAATCTTGAATTGAATCATGAATCATGAATCATGAATCGAATCATTAATCATGAATCAAGAATCATGAATCGAATCATGAATCATGAATTGAATCATGAATCATGAATCGAATCATGAATCATGAATCATGAAGTGAATCATGAATCATGAATCATTAATTGAATCATGAATCATGAATCATGAATTGAATCATGAATTGAAACATGAATCATGACTTGAATCATGAATCATGAATCATGAATTGAATCATGATTTGAATCATGAATTGAATCATGAATCATGAATCGAATCATGAATCATGAATCGAATCATGAATCATGAATCGAATCATGAATCATGAATTGAATCATGAATCATGAATCATAAATTGAATCATGAATCATGAATCATGAATCGAATCATGAATCATGAATTCAATCTTGAATCATGAATCATGAATTCAATCATGAATCATGAATTCAATCATGAATCATGATTTGAATCATGAATCTTGAATCATGAATTCAATCATGAATCATGAATCGAATCATGAATCATGAATTTAATCATGAATCATGAATTTAATCATGAATCATGAATTCAATCATGAATTGAATCATGAATCTGAATTTAATCATGAATTGAATCATGAATCATGAATCATGAACTGAATCATGAATCATGAATTATTAATCATGAATTGAATCATGAATCATGAATTAAATTATGAATCATGAATCATGAATTCAGTCATGAATCAGGAATCGAATCATGAATCATGAATCATAAATTGAATCATTAATTAAAACATGAATCATGAATTGAATCATGAATCATTAATTATTAATCGAATCATGAATCATGAATCAAGAATCATGAATCGAATTATGAATCATGAATTGAATCATGAATCATGAATCATGAATTGAATCATGAATCATGAATCATGAATTGAATCATGAATCATGAATCATGAATCATGATTTGAATCATGAGTCATGAATCATGAATCATAAATTGAATCATGAATCATGAATTGAATCATGAATTGAAACATGAATCATGACTTGAATCATGAATTGAATCATGAATCATGAATTGAATCTTGATTTGAATCATGAATCATGAATTGAATCATGAATCATGAATCGAATCATGAATCATGAATCATGAATTCAATCATGAATCATGAATCATGAATTGAATCATGAATCACGAATCATGAATCGAATCATGAATCATGAATCACGAATCATGAATTGAATCATGAATCATGAATTATAAATTATGAATTAAATCATGAATCATAAATCATGAATCATGAATCATGAATAGAATCATGAATTATGAATCATGAATCATAAATTGAATCATGAATCATGAATTGAATAAGGATTCGAATCATAAATTGAATCATGAATCTTGAATTGAATCATGAATCATGAACTGAATCATGAATTATAAATTATGAATCATGAATTGAATCATGAATCATGAATTGAATTATGAATCATGAATCATGAATTCAATCATTAATCGAATCATGAATCATGAATCATGAATTGAATCATGAATTGAATCATGAATCATGAATTGAATCATGAATCATGTATTGAATCATAAATCATGAATCATGAATCATGAATTATAAATTATGAATTGAATCATGAATCATGAATTATGAATCATGAATTGAATCATGAATCATGAATCATGAATCATTAATTGAATCATGATTCATGAATCATGAATTGAATCATGAATTGAAACATGAA
Organism: Mixophyes fleayi; assembly: GCF_038048845.1. NCBI lineage: Eukaryota > Metazoa > Chordata > Amphibia > Anura > Limnodynastidae > Mixophyes > Mixophyes fleayi. The sequence continues at coordinate 224,607 of NW_027448388.1, forward strand.
TCATGAATCATGAATTCAATCCTGAATCATGAATTGAATCATGAATCATGATTTGAATCATGAATCATGAATTGAATTATGAATCATGAATCATGAATTCAATCATGAATCATGAATCATGAATCGAATCATGAATCATGAATTATGAATTGAATCATGAATTGAATCATGAATCATGAATTGAATCATGAATCATGTATTGAATCATAAATCATGAATCATGAATTATAAATTATGAATTGAATCATGAATCATAAATTATGAATCATGAATTGAATCATGAATCATGAATCATCAATTGAATTATGAATTGAATCATGAATCATGAATCATGAATCATAAATTGAATCATGAATCATGAATTGAATCATGAATCATGAATCGAATCATGAATCATGAATCATGAATCATGAATTGAATCATGAATTGAATCATGAATCATGAATCATGAACTGAATCATGAATCATGAATTATGAATCATGAATTGAATCATGAATCAAATTGAATTATGAATCATGAATCATGAATCATGAATCATGAATCGAATCATGAATCATGAATTGAATCATGAATCATGAATCATGAATTGAATCATGAATTGAATCATGAATCATGAATCATGAATTGAATCATGAATCATGATTTGAATCATGAATCATGAATTGAATCATGAATCATGAATCATAAATCAAATCATGAATCATGAATTGAATCAGGATTCGAATCATAAATTGAATCATGAATCTTGAATTGAATCCTGAATCATGAACTGAATCATGAATTATGAATCATGAACTGAATCATGAATCATGAATTCAATCATGAATCATGAATTGAATCATGAATCATGAATCGAATCATGAATCATGAATCATGAATTGAATCATGAATCATGAATCATGAATTGAATCATGAATTGAATCATGAATCATGAATCATGAACTGAATCATGAATCATGAATTATGAATCATGAATTGAATCATGAATTGAATCATGAATTGAATTATGAATCATGAATCATGAATTCAATCATGATTCATGAATTGAATCATGAATCATGAATCATGAACTGAATCATGAATCATGAATTATGAATCATGAATTGAATCATGAATTGAATCATGAATTGAATTATGAATCATGAATCATGAATTCAATCATGATTCATGAATTGAATCATTAATTAAATCATGAATCATGAATCATGAATTGAATCATGAATTGAATCATGAATTATGAATCATGAATCATGAATTGAATCATGAATCATGAATCGAATCATGAATCATGAATCATGAATTGAATCATTAATTAAATCATGAATCATGAATTGAATCATGAATCATGGATCATGAATCATGAATAATGAATGAATCATGGATCATGAATCATGAATCATGTATTGAATCATAAATCATGAATCATGAATCATGAATTATAAATTATGAATTGAATCATGAATCATAAATTATGAATCATGAATTGAATCATGAATCATGAATCATCAATTGAATTATGAATTGAATCATGAATCATGAATCATGAATCATAAATTGAATCATGAATCATGAATCATGAATTGAATCATGAATCATGAATCGAATCATGAATCATGAATCATGAATTCAATCATGAATCATGAATCATGAATTGAATCATGAATTGAATCATGAATCATGAATCATGAACTGAATCATGAATCATGAATTATGAATCATGAATTGAATCATGAATCAAATTGAATTATGAATCATGAATCATGAATCATGAATCATGAATCATGAATCGAATCATGAATCATGAATTGAATCATGAATCATGAATCATGAATTGAATCATGAATTGAATCATGAATCATGAATCATGAATTGAATCATGAATCATGATTTGAATCATGAATCATGAATTGAATCATGAATCATGAATCATAAATCAAATCATGAATCATGAATTGAATCAGGATTCGAATCATAAATTGAATCATGAATCTTGAATTGAATCCTGAATCATGAACTGAATCATGAATTATGAATCATGAACTGAATCATGAATCATGAATTCAATCATGAATCATGAATTGAATCATGAATCATGAATCGAATCATGAATCATGAATCATGAATTGAATTATGAATCATGAATCATGAATTGAATCATGAATTGAATCATGAATCATGAATCATGAACTGAATCATGAATCATGAATTATGAATCATGAATTGAATCATGAATTGAATCATGAATTGAATTATGAATCATGAATCATGAATTCAATCATGATTCATGAATTCAATCATGAATCATGAATCATGAACTGAATCATGAATCATGAATTATGAATCATGAATTGAATCATGAATTGAATCATGAATTGAATTATGAATCATGAATCATGAATTCAATCATGATTCATGAATTGAATCATTAATTAAATCATGAATCATGAATCATGAATTGAATCATGAATTGAATCATGAATCATGAATCATGAACTGAATCATAAATTATGAATCATGAATCATGAATTGAATCATGAATCATGAATCGAATCATGAATCATGAATCATGAATTGAATCATTAATTAAATCATGAATCATGAATTGAATCATGAATCATGGATCATGAATCATGAATAATGAATGAATCATGGATCATGAATCATGAATCATGAATTATAAATTATGAATTGAATTATGAATCATGAATCATGAATTGAATCATGAATCATGAATTATGAATCGAATCATGAATCATGAATCGAATTATGAATCATGAATCATGAATTGAATCATTAATTAAATCATGAATCATGAATCATGAATAGAATCATGAATCATGAATCATGAATTGAATCATGAATCATGAATTATGAATCGAATCATGCATCATGAATCAAGAATCATGAATCTAATTATGAATCATGAATTGAATCATGAATCATGAATCATGAATTGAATCAAGAATCATGAATCGAATCAAGAATCATGAATCGAATCATGAATCATGAATTGAATCATGAATCATGAATTGAATCATGAATCATGAATCATGAATTGAATCATGAATCATGAATCATAAATCGAATCATGAATCATGAATCAAGAATCATGAATCGAATCATGAATCATGAATTGAATCATGAATCATGAATCATGAATTGAATCATGAATTGAATCATGAATCATGAATCATAAATTGAATCATGAATCATGAATCATGAATTGAATCATGAATCATGAATCGAATCATGAATCATGAATCATGAATTCAATCATGAATCATGAATCATGAATTGAATCATGAATTGAATCATGAATCATGAATCATGAACTGAATCATGAATTATGAATCATGAATTGAATCATGAATCATAAATTGAAATATGAATCATGAATCATGAATTCAATCATGAATCATGAATCATGAATCGAATCATGAATCATGAATCATGAATTGAATCATTAATTGAATCATGAATTGAATCATAAATCATGAATCATGAATTGAAACATGAATCATGATTTGAATCATGAATCATGAATTGAATAATGAATCATTAATTATGAATTGAATCATGAATCATGAATCATGAATCATGAATTGAATCATGAATCATATATCAAATCATGAATCATGAATTGAATCAGGATTCGAATCATAAATTGAATCATGAATCTTGAATTGAATCCTGAATCATGAACTGAATCATGAATTATGAATCATGAATCATGAATTGAATCTTGAATCATGAATCATGAATCATGAATCTTGAATTGAATCATGAATCAAGAATCATGAATCGAATCATAAATCATGAATTGAATCATTAATTGAATCATGAATTGAATCATGAATCATGAATCATGAATTGAATCATGAATCATGATTTGAATCATGAATCATGAATTGAATAATGAATCATTAATTATGAATTGAATCATGAATCATGAATCATGAATCATGAATTGAATCATGAATCATGAATCATATATCAAATCATGAATCATGAATTGAATCAGGATTCGAATCATAAATTGAATCATGAATCTTGAATTGAATCCTGAATCATGAACTGAATCATGAATTATGAATCATGAATCATGAATTGAATCTTGAATCATGAATCATGAATCATGAATCTTGAATTGAATCATGAGTCAAGAATCATGAATTGAATCATGAATCTTGAATTGAATCATGAATCATGAACTGAATCATGAATTATAAATTATGAATCATGAATTGAATCATGAATCATGAATTGAATTATGAATCATGAATCATGAATTCAATCATGAATCGAATCATGAATCATGAATCATGAATTGAATCATGAATCATGTATTGAATCATAAATCATGAATCATGAATCATGAATTATAAATTATGAATTGAATCATGAATCATGAATTATGAATCATGAATTGATTCATGAATCATGAATCATCAATTGAATCATCAATTGAATCATGAATCATGAATCATGAATTGAATCTTGAATCATGAATCATGAATCTTGAATTGAATCATGAATCATGAATCAAGAATCATGAATCATGAATCATGAATTGAATCATGAATCATGAATTATTAATTGAATCATGAATCATGAATCATGAATTGAATCATGAATTGAAACATGAATCATGAATCATGAATTCAATCATGAATTATAAATTGAATCATGAATCATGATTTGAATCATGAATCATGAATTGAATTATGAATCATGAATCATGAATTGAATCATGAATCATGAATCATGAATCGAATCATGAATCATGAATTATGAATTGAATCATGAATTGAATCATGAATCATGTATTGAATCATAAATCATGAATCATGAATTATAAATTATGAATTGAATCATGAATCATAAATTATGAATCATGAATTGAATCATGAATCATGAATCATAAATTGAATCATGAATCATGAATTATGAATCATGAATTGAATCATGAATCATAAATTGAATTATGAATCATGAATCATGAATCATGAATCGAATCATGAATCATGAATTGAATCATGAATCATGAATCATGAATTGAATCATGAATCATGATTTGAATCATGAATCATGAATTGAATCATGAATCATGAATCATAAATCAAATCATGAATCATGAATTGAATCAGGATTCGAATCATAAATTGAATCATGAATCTTGAATTGAATCCTGAATCATGAACTGAATCATGAATTATGAATTATGAATCATGAACTGAATTATGAATCATGAATTGAATCATGAATCATGAATTCAATCATGAATCATGAATTAAATCATGAATCATGAATCGAATCATGAATCATGAATCATGAATTGAATCATGAATCATGAATCATGAATTGAATCATGAATTGAATCATGAATCATAAATCATGAACTGAATCATGAATCATGAATTATGAATCATGAATTGAATCATGAATTGAATTATGAATCATGAATCATGAATTCAATCATGTTTCATGAATTGAATCATTAATTAAATCATGAATCATGAATCATGAATTGAATCATTAATTAAATCATGAATCATGAATTGAATCATGGATCATGAATCATGAATAATGAATCATGGATCATGAATCATGAATCATGAATTATAAATTATGAATTGAATTATGAATCATGAATCATGAATTGAATCATGAATCATGAATTATGAATCGAATCATGAATCATGAATGGAATTATGAATCATGAATTGAATCATTAATTAAATCATGAATCATGAATCATGAATAGAATCATGAATCATGAATCATGAATTGAATCATGAATCATGAATCATGAATTGAATCAAGAATCATGAATCGAATCAAGAATCATGAATCGAATCATGAATCATGAATTGAATCATGAATCATGAATCATGAATTGAATCATGAATCATGAATCATAAATCGAATCATGAATCATGAATCAAGAATCATGAATCGAATCATGAATCATGAATTGAATCATGAATCATGAATCATGAATTGAATCATGAATTGAATCATGAATCATGAATCATAAATTGAATCATGAATCATGAATCATGAATTGAATCATGAATCATGAATCATGAATTCAATCATGAATCATGAATTGAATCATGAATTGCATCATGAATCATGAATCATGAACTGAATCATGAAGCATGAATTATGAATCATGAATTGAATCATGAATCATAAATTGAATTATGAATCATGAATCATGAATCATGAATCGAATCATGAATCATGAATCATGAATTGAATCATTAATTGAATCATGAATTGAATCATGAATCATGAATTGAATCATGAATCATGATTTGAATCATGAATCATGAATTGAATAATGAATCATTAATTATGAATTGAATCATGAATCATGAATCATGAATCATGAATTGAATCATGAATCATGAATCATATATCAAATCATGAATCATGAATTGAATCAGGATTCGAATCATAAATTGAATCATGAATCTTGAATTGAATCCTGAATCATGAACTGAATCATGAATTATGAATCATGAATCATGAATTGAATCTTGAATCATGAATCATGAATCATGAATCTTGAATTGAATCATGAATCAAGAATCATGAATCGAATCATAAATCATGAATTGAATCATGAATCATGAATCAAGAATCATGAATCATGAATTGAATCATGAATCATGAATAATTAATCATTAATTGAATCATGAATCATGAATCATGAATTGAATCTTGAATTGAAACATGAATCATGAATCATGAATTCAATCCTGAATCATGAATTGAATCATGAATCATGATTTGAATCATGAATCATGAATTGAATTATGAATCATGAATCATGAATTGAATCATGAATCATGAATCATGAATCATGAATCATGAATCATGAATCATGAATCGAATCATGAATCATGAATTATGAATTGAATCATGAATTGAATCATGAATCATGAATTGAATCATGAATCATGTATTGAATCATAAATCATGAATCATGAATCATGAATTATAAATTATGAATTGAATCATGAATCATAAATTATAAATCATGAATTGAATTATGAATCATGAATCATGAATTCAATCATGAATCATGAATCATGAATCGAATCATGAATCATGAATTATGAATTGAATCATGAATTGAATCATGAATCATGAATTGAATCATGAATCATGTATTGAATCATGAATCATGTATTGAATCATAAATCATGAATCATGAATCATGAATTATAAATTATGAATTGAATCATGAATCATGAATCATGAATCATAAATTGAATCATGAATCATGAATCATGAATTGAATCATGAATCATGAATCGAATCATGAATCATGAATCATGAATTCAATCATGAATCATGAATCATGAATATAATCATGAATTGAATCATGAATCATGAATCATGAACTGAATCATGAATCATGAATTATGAATCATGAATTGAATCATGAATCATAAATTGAATTATGAATCATGAATCATGAATTCAATCATGAATCATGAATCATGAATCGAATCATGAATCATGATTTGAATCATGAATCATGAATTGAATCATGAATCATGAATCATTAATTAAATCATGAATCATGAATCGAATCATTAATTAAATCATGAATCATGAATCATGAATTGAATCATGAATTGAATCATGAATCATGAACTGAATCATGAACTGAATCATGAATTATGAATAATGAATCATGAATTGAATCATGAATCATAAATTGAATTATGAATCATGAATCATGAATTCAATCATGAATCATGAATCATGAATTGAATCATGAATCATGATTTGAATCATGAATCATGAATTGAATCATGAATCATGAATCATGAATTGAATAATTAATCATTAATTATGAATTGAATCATGAATCATGAATCATGAATCATGAATTGAATCATGAATCATGAATCATATATCAAATCATGAATCATGAATTGAATCAGGATTCGAATCATAAATTGAATCATGAATCTTGAATTGAATCCTGAATCATGAACTGAATCATGAATTATGAATCATGAATCATGAATTGAATCTTGAATCATGAATCATGAATCATGAATCTTGAATTGAATCATGAATCATGAATCATGAATCGAATCATGAATCATGAATCATGAATCAAGAATCATGAATCGAATCATGAATCATAAATTGAATCATGAATCATGAATCATGAATCAAGAATCATGAATCATGAATTGAATCATGAATCATGAATCATGAATCATTAATTGAATCATGATTCATGAATCATGAATTGAATCATGAATTGAAACATGAATCATGAATCATGAATTCAATCCTGAATCATGAATTGAATCATGAATCATGATTTGAATCATGAATCATGAATTGAATTATGAATCATGAATCATGAATTCAATCATGAATCATGAATCATGAATCGAATCATGAATCATGAATTATGAATTGAATCATGAATTGAATCATGAATCATGAATTGAATCATGAATCATGTATTGAATCATAAATCATGAATCATGAATCATGAATTATAAATTATGAATTGAATCATGAATCATAAATTATGAATCATGAATTGAATCATGAATCATGAATCATCAATTGAATTATGAATTGAATCATGAATCATGAATCATGAATCATAAATTGAATCATGAATCATGAATCATGAATTGAATCATGAATCATGAATCGAATCATGAATCATGAATCATGAATTCAATCATGAATCATGAATCATGAATTGAATCATGAATTGAATCATGAATCATGAACTAAATCATGAATCATGAATTATGAATCATGAATTGAATTATGAATCATAAATTGAATTATGAATCATGAATCATGAATTGAATCATGAATCATGAATCATGAATTGAATCATGAATCATGATTTGAATCATGAATCATGAATTGAATCATGAATCATAAATCAAATCATGAATCATGTATTGAATCAGGATTCGAATCATAAATTGAATCATGAATCTTGAATTGAATCCTGAATCATGAACTGAATCATGAATTATGAATTATGAATCATGAACTGAATCATGAATCATGAATTGAATCATGAATCATGAATCATGAATTCAATCATGAATCATGAATTGAATTATGAATCATGAATCGAATCATGAATCATGAATCATGAATTGAATCATGAATCATGAATCATGAATTGAATCATGAATTGAATCATGAATCATGAATAATGAACTGAATCATGAATCATGAATTATGAATCATGAATTGAATCATGAATTGAATTATGAATCATGAATCATGAATTCAATCATGATTCATGAATTGAATCATTAATTAAATCATGAATCATGAATCATGAATTGAATCATGAATTGAATCATGAATCATGAATCATGAACTGAATCATGAATTATGAATCATGAATCATGAATTGAATCATGAATCATGAATCGAATCATGAATCATGAATCATGAATTGAATCATTAATTAAATCATGAATCATGAATTGAATCATGAATCATGGATCATGAATCATGAATAATGAATCATGGATCATGAATCATGAATCATGAATTATAAATTATGAATTGAATTATGAATCATGAATCATGAATTGAATCATGAATCATGAATTATGAATCGAATCATGAATCATGAATCGAATTATGAATCATGAATCATGAATTGAATCATTAATTAAATCATGAATCATGAATCATGAATAGAACCATGAATCATGAATCATGAATTATGAATCGAATCATGCATCATGAATCAAGAATCATGAATCTAATTATGAATCATGAATTGAATCATGAATCATGAATCATGAATTGAATCAAGAATCATGAATCGAATCAAGAATCATGAATCGAATCATGAATCATGAATTGAATCATGAATCATGAATTGAATCATGAATCATGAATCATGAATTGAATCATGAATCATGAATCATAAATCGAATCATGAATCATGAATCAAGAATCATGAATCGAATCATGAATCATGAATTGAATCATGAATCATGAATCATGAATTAAATCATGAATTGAATCATGAATCATGAATCATAAATTGAATCATGAATCATGAATCATGAATTGAATCATGAATCATGAATCGAATCATGAATCATGAATCATGAATTGAATCATGAATTGAATCATGAATCATGAATCATGAACTGAATCATGAATCATGAATTATGAATCATGAATCGAATCATGAATCATAAATTGAATTATGAATCATGAATCATGAATTCAATCATGAATCATGAATCGAATCATGAATCATGAATCATGAATTGAATCATTAATTAAATCATGAATCATGAATTGAATCATGAATCATGAATTGAATCATGAATCATGATTTGAATCATGAATCATGAATTGAATAATGAATCATTAATTATGAATTGAATCATGAATCATGAATCATGAATCATGAATTGAATCATGAATCATGAATCATATATCAAATCATGAATCATGAATTGAATCAGGATTCGAATCATAAATTGAATCATGAATCTTGAATTGAATCCTGAATCATGAACTGAATCATGAATTATGAATCATGAATCATGAATTGAATCTTGAATCATGAATCATGAATCATGAATCTTGAATTGAATCATGAATCAAGAATCATGAATCGAATCATAAATCATGAATTGAATCATGAATCATGAATCATGAATCAAGAATCATGAATCATGAATTGAATCATGAATCATGAATAATGAATCATTAATTGAATCATGAATCATGAATCATGAATTGAATCTTGAATTGAAACATGAATCATGAATCATGAATTCAATCCTGAATCATGAATTGAATCATGCATCATGATTTGAATCATGAATCATGAATTGAATTATGAATCATGAATCATGAATTCAATCATGAATCATGAATCATGAATCGAATCATGAATCATGAATTATGAATTGAATCATGAATTGAATCATGAATCATGAATTGAATCATGAATCATGTATTGAATCATAAATCATGAATCATGAATCATGAATTATAAATTATGAATTGAATCATGAATCATAAATTATAAATCATGAATTGAATTATGAATCATGAATCATGAATTCAATCATGAATCATGAATTCAATCATGAATCATGAATCATGAATCGAATCATGAATCATGAATTATGAATTGAATCATGAATTGAATCATGAATCATGAATTGAATCATGAATCATGTATTGAATTATAAATCATGAATCATGAATCATGAATTATAAATTATGAATTGAATCATGAATCATGAATCATGAATCATAAATTGAATCATGAATCATGAATCATGAATCATGAATTGAATCATGAATCATGAATCGAATCATGAATCATGAATCATGAATTCAATCATGAATCAAGAATCATGAATTGATACATGAATTCAATCATGAATCATGAATCATGAACTGAATCATGAATCATGAATTATGAATCATGAATTGAATCATGAATCATAAATTGAATTATGAATCATGAATCATGAATTCAATCATGAATCATGAATCGAATCATGAATCATGATTTGAATCATGAATCATGAATTGAATCATGAATCATGAATCATTAATTAAATCATGAATCATGAATCGAATCATTAATTAAATCATGAATCATGAATTGAATCATGAATTGAATCATGAATCATGAACTGAATCATGAACTGAATCATGAATTATGAATCATGAATCATGAATTGAATCATGAATCATGAATCATGAATTGAATCATTAATTAAATCATGAATCATGAATTGAATCATGAATCATGGATCATGAATAATGAATCATGGATCATGAATCATGAATTATAAATTATGAATTGAATTATGAATCATGAATCATGAATTGAATCATGAATCATGAATTATGAATCGAATCATGAATCGAATTATGAATCATGAATCATGAATTGAATCATTAATTGAATCATGAATAGAATCATGAATCATGAATCATGAATTGAATCATGAATCATGAATTATGAATCGAATCATGCATCATGAATCAAGAATCATGAATCTAATTATGAATCATGAATTGAATCATGAATCATGAATCATGAATTGAATCAAGAATCATGAATCGAATCATGAATCAAGAATCATGAATCGAATCATGAATCATGAATTGAATCATGAATCATGAATTGAATCATGAATCATGAATCATGAATTGAATCATGAATCATGAATCATGAATTGAATCATGAATCATGAATCATGAATCGAATCATGAATCATGAATCAAGAATCATGAATCGAATCATGAATCATGAATTGAATCATGAATCATGAATTGAATCATGACTCATGAATCATGAATCATGAATCATGAATTGAATCATGAATCATGAATCATGAATCATGATTTGAATCATGAATCATGAATCATGATTTGAATCATGAATCATGAATCATGAATCATAAATTGAATCATGAATCATGAATTGAATCATGAATCATGAATCATGAATTATAAATTATGAATTGAATCATGAATCATGAATCATGAATCAAGAATCATGAATCGAATTATGAATCATGAATTGAATCATGAATCGAATCATGAATCATTAATCAAGAATCATGAATCGAATCATGAATCATAAATCATGAATTGAATCATGAATCTTGAATTGAATCATGAATCATGAATCATGAATAGAATCATGAATCATGAATCAAGAATCATGAATCGAATCATGAATCATGAATTGAATCATGATTAATGAATTGAATCATGAATCATGAATCATGAAGTGAATCATGAATTGAAACATGAATCATGACTTGAATCATGAATCATGAGTCATGAATCATGAATTGAATCATGAATTGAATCATGAATCATGAATTATGTATTGAATCATAAATCATGAATCATGAATCATGAATTATAAATTATGAATTGAATCATGAATCATGAATTATGAATCATGTATTGAATCATGAATCATGAATCATGAATTGAATCATGAATCATGAATCATGAATCTTGAATTGAATCATGAATCATGAATCATGAATCTAATCATGAATCATGAAGCATGAAGTGAATCATGAATCATGAATCATTAATTGAATCATGAATTGAATCATGAATTGAAACATGAATCATGACTTGAATCATGAATCATGAATCATGAATCATGAATTGAATCATGAATCATGAATCATGAATCGAATCATGAATCATGAATCTTGAAGTGAATCATGAATCATGAATCATTAATTGAATCATGAATTGAATCATGAATTGAAACATGAATCATGACTTGAATCATGAATCATGAATCATGAATCATGAATTGAATCATGATTTGAATCATGAATCATGATTTGAATCATGAATCATGAATTGAATCATGAATCATGAATCGAATCATGAATCATGAATCGAATCATGAATCACGAATTCAATCATGAATCATGAATCATGAATCATGAATTGAATCATGAATCATGAATCATAAATTGAATCATGAATCATGAATTTTATCATGAATCATGAATCATAAATTGAATCATGAATCATGAATCATGAATCGAATCATGAATCATGAATTCAATCTTGAATCATGAATCATGAATTCAATCATGAATCATGAATCATGAATTGAATCATGAATCATGATTTGAATCATGAATCATGAATCATGAATTCAATCATGAATCATGAATCGAATCATGAATCATGAATTGAATCATGAATCATGAATTCAATCATGAATTGAATCATGAATCTGAATTCAATCATGAATTGAATCATGAATCATGAATCATGAACTGAATCATGAATCATGAATTATTAATCATGAATTAAATCATGAATCATGAATTAAATTATGAATCATGAATCATGAATTCAGTCATGAATCATGAATCGAATCATGAATCATGAATCATAAATTGAATCATTAATTAAAACATGAATCATGAATTGAATCATGAATCATGAATTATTAATCGAATCATGAATCATGAATCAAGAATCATGAATCGAATTATGAATCATGAATTGAATCATGAATCATGAATTCAATCAAGAATCATGAATCGAATCATGAATCAAGAATCATGAATCGAATCATGAATCATGAATTGAATCATGAATCATGAATTGAATCATGAATCATGAATTGAATCATGAATCATGAATCATGAATTGAATCATGAATCATGATTCATGAATTGAATCATGAATCATGAATTGAATCATGAATCATGAATTGAATCATGAATCATGAATCATGATTTGAATCATGAGTCATGAATCATGAATCATAAATTGAATCATGAATCATGAATCATGAATTGAATCATGAATTGAAACATGAATCATGACTTGAATCATGAATCATGAATTGAATCATGATTTGAATCATGAATCATGAATTGAATCATGAATCATGAATCGAATCATGAATCATGAATCATGAATTCAATCATGAATCATGAATCATTAATCATGAATTGAATTACGAATCATGAATCGAATCATGAATCATTAATTGAATCATGAATCATGAATTGAATCATGAATCATGAATTATAAATTATGAATTAAATCATGAATCATAAATCATGAATCATGAATCATGAATAGAATCATGAATTATGAATCACGAATCATAAATTGAATCATGAATCATGAATTGAATCATTAATCATGAATCTTGAATTGAATCATGAATCATGAATTGAATAAGGATTCGCATCATAAATTGAATCATGAATCTTGAATTGAATCATGAATCATGAACTGAATCATGAATTATAAATTATGAATCATGAATTGAATCATGAATCATGAATTGAATTATGAATCATGAATCATGAATTCAATCATGAATCGAATCATGAATCATGAATCATGAATTGAATCATGAATCATGTATTGAATCATAAATCATAAATCATGAATCATGAATTATAAATTATGAATTGAATCATGAATCATGAATTATGAATCATGAATTGATTCATGAATCATGAATCATGAATTGAATCATCAATTGAATCATGAATCATGAATAGAATCATGAATCATGAATCATGAATCATGAATTGAATCTTGAATCATGAATCATGAATCTTGAATTGAATCATGAATCATGAATCAAGAATCATGAATCATGAATCATCAATTGAATCATGAATCATGAATTATTAATTGAATCATGAATCATGAATTGAATCATGAATTGAAACATGAATCATGAATCATGAATTCAATCATGAATCATAAATTGAATCATGAATCATGATTTGAATCATGAATCATGAATTGAATTATGAATCATGAATCATGAATTGAATCATGAATCATGAATCGAATCATGAATCATGAATTATGAATTGAATCATGAATTGAATCATGAATCATGTATTGAATCATAAATCATGAATCATGAATCATGAATCATAAATTATGAATCATGAAATGAATCATGAATCATGAATCATCAATTGAATCATGAATTGAATCATGAATCATGAATCATAAATTGAATCATGAATCATGAATCATGAATCATGAATTGAATCATGAATCATGAATCGAATCATGAATCATGAATTCAATCATGAATCATGAATCATGAATCATGAATTCAATCATAAATCATGAATCATGAATTGAATCATGAATTGAATCATGAATCATGAATCATGAACTGAATCATGAATCATGAATTATGAATCATGAATTGAATCATGAATCATAAATTGAATTATGAATCATGAATTATGAATCATGAATTCAATCATGAATCATGAATCATGAATCGAATCATGAATCATGAATTGAATCATGAATCATGAATCATGAATCATGAATTGAATAATGAATCATTATTTATGAATTAAATCATGAATCATGAATCATGAATCGAATCATGAATCATGAATCATGAATTGAATCATTAATTAAATCATGAATCATGAATTGAATCATGAATCATGAATCATGAATTGAATAATGAATCATTATTTATGAATTAAATCATGAATCATGAATCATGAATCGAATCATGAATCATGAATCATGAATTGAATCATTAATTAAATCATGAATCATAAATTGAATCATGAATCATGAATCATAAATCAAATCATGAATCATGAATTGAATCAGGATTCGAATCATAAATTGAATCATGAATCTTGAATTGAATCCTGAATCATGAACTGAATCATGAATTATGAATTATGAATCATGAACTGAATCATGAATCATGAATTGAATCATGAATCATGAATCATGAATTGAATCATGAATCATGAATCATGAATTGAATCATGAATCATGAATCATGAATTGAATCATGAATTGAATCATGAATCATGAATCATGAACTGAATCATGAATCATGAATTATGAATCATGAATTGAATCATGAATTGAATTATGAATCATGAATCATGAATTCAATCATGAATCATGAATCGAATCATTAATTAAATCATGAATCATGAATTGAATCATGAATTGAATCATGAATCATGAACTGAATCATGAATTATGAATCATGAATCATGAATTGAATCATGAATCATGAATCGAATCATGAATCATGAATTGAATCATTAATTAAATCATGAATCATGAATTGAATCATGTATCATGGATCATGAATCATGAATCATGAATTATAAATTATGAATTGAATTATGAATCATGAATCATGAATTGAATCATGAATCATGAATTATGAATCGAATCATGAATCATGAATCGAATTATGAATCATGAATCATGAATTGAATCATTAATTAAATCATGAATCATGAATCATGAATAGAATCATGAATCATGAATCATGAATTGAATCATGAATCATGAATTATGAATCGAATCATGCATCATGAATCAAGAATCATGAATCTAATTATGAATCATGAATTGAATCATGAATCATGAATCATGAATTGAATCAAGAATCATGAATCGAATCATGAATCAAGAATCATGAATCGAATCATGAATCATGAATTGAATCATGAATCATGAATTGAATCATGAATCATGAATCATGAATTGAATCATGAATCATGAATCATAAATCGAATCATGAATCATGAATCAAGAATCATGAATCGAATCATGAATCATGAATTGAATCATGAATCATGAATCATGAATTGAATCATGAATCATGAATCATAAATTGAATCATGAATCATGAATCATGAATCATGAATTGAATCATGAATCATGAATCGAATCATGAATCATGAATCATGAATTCAATCATGAATCATGAATCATGAATTGAATCATGAATTGAATCATGAATCATGAATCATGAACTGAATCATGAATCATGAATTATGAATCATGAATTGAATCATGAATCATAAATTGAATTATGAATCATGAATCATGAATCATGAATTCAATCATGAATCATGAATCATGAATCGAATCATGAATCATGAATCATGAATTGAATCATTAATTAAATCATGAATCATTTATTGAATCATGAATCATGAATTGAATCATGAATCATGATTTGAATCATGAATCATTAATTGAATAATGAATTATTAATTATGAATTGAATCATGAATCATGAATCATAAATCATGAATTGAATCATGAATCATGAATCATATATCAAATCATGAATCATGAATTGAATCAGGATTCGAATCATAAATTGAATCATGAATCTTGAATTGAATCCTGAATCATGAACTGAATCATAAATTTAGAATCATGAATCATGAATTGAATCTTGAATCATGAATCATGAATCATGAATCTTGAATTGAATCATGAATCATGAATTGAATCATGAATCATGAATCAAGAATCATGAATCATGAATTGAATCATGAATCATGAATCATGAATCATGAATTGAATCATGAATCATGAATCATGAATCAAGAATCATGAATCATGAATTGAATCATGAATCATGAATCATGAATCATTAATTGAATCATGAATCATGAATCATGAATTGAATCATGAATTGAAACATGAATCATGAATCATGAATTCAATCCAGAATCATGAACTGAATCATGAATCATGATTTGAATCATGAATCATGAATTTAATTATGAATCATGAATCATGAATTCAATCATGAATCATGAATCATGAATCGAATCATGAATCATGAATTATGAATTGAATCATGAATTGAATCATCAATCATGAATTGAATCATGAATCATGTATTGAATCATAAATCATGAATCATGAATCATGAATTATAAATTATGAATTGAATCATGAATCATCAATTATCAATCATGAATTGAATCATGAATCATGAATCATCAATTGAATCATGAATTGAATCATGAATCATGAATCATAAATTGAATCATGAATCATGAATTGAATCATGAATCATGAATCGAATCATGAATCATTAATCATGAATTCAATCATGAATCATGAATCATGAATTGAATCATGAATTGAATCATGAATCATGAATC
Organism: Mixophyes fleayi; assembly: GCF_038048845.1. Classification (NCBI taxonomy): domain Eukaryota; kingdom Metazoa; phylum Chordata; class Amphibia; order Anura; family Limnodynastidae; genus Mixophyes; species Mixophyes fleayi. The sequence goes on from NW_027448388.1 coordinate 243,123, forward strand.
ATGAACTGAATCATGAATCATAAATTGAATTATGAATCATAAATCATGAATTCAATCATGAATCATGAATCATGAATCGAATCATGAATCATGATTTGAATCATGAATCATGAATTGAATCATGAATCATGAATCATTAATTGAATCATTAATTGAATCATGAATCATGAATCATGAATTGAATCATGAATCATGATTTGAATCATGAATCATGAATTGAATCATGAATCATGAATCGTAAATTCAAATCATGAATCATGAATTGAATCAGGATTCGAATCATAAATTGAATCATGAATCTTGAATTGAATCCTGAATCATGAACTGAATCATGAATTATAAATTATGAATCATGAATTGAATCATGAATCATGAATCATGAATTCAATCATGAATCATGAATTGAATCATGAATCATGAATCGAATCATGAATCATGAATCATGAATTGAATCATGAATCATGAATCATGAATTGAATCATGAATTGAATCATGAATCATGAATCATGAACTGAATCATGAATCATGAATTATGAATCATGAATTGAATCATGAATCATGAATTGAATTATGAATCATGAATCATGAATTCAATCATGAATCATGAATCGAATTATTAATTAAATCATGAATCATGAAATGAATCATGAATTGAATCATGAATCATGAACTGAATCATGAATTATGAATCATGAATCATGAATTGAATCATGAATCATGAATCGAATCATGAATCATGAATCATGAATTGAATCATTAATTGAATCATGAATCATGAATTGAATCATGAATCATGAATCGAATCATGAAACATGAATCATGAATTGAATCATTAATTGAATCATGAATCATGAATTGAATCATGAATCATGAATCGAATCATGAAACATGAATCATGAATTGAATCATGAATCATGAATCATGAATTGAATCATGAATTGAATCATGAATCATGAATCATGAACTGAATCATGAATCATGAATTATGAATCATGAATTGAATCATGAATTGAATTATGAATCATGAATCATGAATTCAATCATGAATCATGAATCGAATCATTAATTAAATCATGAATCATGAATTGAATCATGAATTGAATCATGAATCATGAACTGAATCATGAATTATGAATCATGAATCATGAATTGAATCATGAATCATGAATCGAATCATGAATCATGAATTGAATCATTAATTAAATCATGAATCATGAATTGAATCATGTATAATGGATCATGAATCATGAATAATGAATCATGGATCATGAATCATGAATCATGAATTATAAATTATGAATTGAATTATGAATCATGAATCATGAATTGAATCATGAATCATGAATTATGAATCGAATCATGAATCATGAATCGAATTATGAATCATGAATCATGAATTGAATCATTAATTAAATCATGAATCATGAATCATGAATAGAATCATGAATCATGAATTATGAATTGAATCATGAATCATGAATTATGAATCGAATCATGCATCATGAATCAAGAATCATGAATCTAATTATGAATCATGAATTGAATCATGAATCATGAATCATGAATTATGAATCATGAATTGAATCAAGAATCATGAATCGAATCATGAATCAAGAATCATGAATCGAATCATGAATCATGAATTGAATCATGACTCATGAATTGAATCATGAATCATGAATCATGAATTGAATCATGAATCATGAATCGAATCATGAATCATGAATTGAATCATGAATCATGAATCATGAATTGAATCATGAATTGAATCATGAATCATGAATCATAAATTGAATCATGAATCATGAATCATGAATTGAATCATGAATCATGAATCGAATCATGAATCATGAATCATGAATTCAGTCATGAATCATGAATCATGAATTGAATCATGAATCATGAATCATGAACTGAATCATGAATCATGAAATATGAATCATGAATTGAATCATGAATCATAAATTGAATTATGAATCATGAATCATGAATTCAATCATGAATCATGAATCATGAATCGAATCATGAATCATGAATTATGAATTGAATCATTAATTAAATCATGAATCATTTATTGAATCATGAATCATGAATCATGAATTGAATCATGAATCATGATTTGAATCATGAATCATTAATTGAATAATGAATCATAAATTATGAATTGAATCATGAATCATGAATCATGAATCATGAATTGAATCATGAATCATGAATCATATATCAAATCATGAATCATGAATTGAATCAGGATTCGAATCATAAATTGAATCATGAATCTTGAATTGAATCCTGAATCATGAACTGAATCATAAATTTAGAATCATGAATCATGAATTGAATCTTGAATCATGAATCATGAATCATGAATCTTGAATTGAATCATGAATCATGAATCATGAATCGAATCATGAATCATGAATCATGAATCAAGAATCATGAAGCGAATCATGAATCATGAATTGAATCATGAATCATGAATCATGAATCAAGAATCATGAATCATGAATTGAATCATGAATCATGTATCATGAATCATTAATTGAATCATGAATCATGAATCATGAATTGAATCATGAATTGAAACATGAATCATGAATCATGAATTCAATCCAGAATCATGAACTGAATCATGAATCATGATTTGAATCATGAATCATGAATTGAATTATGAATCATGAATCATGAATTCAATCATGAATCATGAATCATGAATCGAATCATGAATCATGAATTATGAATTGAATCATGAATTGAATCATCAATCATGAATTGAATCATGAATCATGTATTGAATCATAAATCATGAATCATGAATCATGAATTATAAATTATGAATTGAATCATGAATCATCAATTATGAATCATGAATTGAATCATGAATCATCAATTGAATCATGAATTGAATCATGAATCATGAATCATAAATTGAATCATGAATCATGAATTGAATCATGAATCATGAATCGAATCATGAATCATGAATCATGAATTCAATCATGAATCATGAATTGAATCATGAATTGAATCATGAATCATGAATCATGAACTGAATCATGAATCATGAATTATGAATCATGAATTGAATCATGAATCATAAATTGAATTATGAATCATGAATCATGATTTGAATCATGAATCATGAATTGAATCATGAATCATGAATCATTAATTGAATCATGAATTGAATCATGAATCATGAATCATGAATTGAATCATGAATCATGATTTGAATCATGAATCATGAATTGAATCATGAATCATGAATCGTAAATTCAAATCATGAATCATGAATTGAATCAGGATTCGAATCATAAATTGAATCATGAATCTTGAATTGAATCCTGAATCATGAACTGAATCATAAATTATAAATTATGAATCATGAATTGAATCATGAATCATGAATTGAATCATGAATCATGAATCATGAATTCAATCATGAATCATGAATTCAATCATGAATCATGAATCGAATCATGAATCATGAATCATGAATTGAATCATGAATCATGAATCATGAATTGAATCATGAATCATGAATCATGAACTGAATCATGAATCATGAATTATGAATCATGAATTGAATCATGAATCATGAATTGAATTATGAATCATGAATCATGAATTCAATCATGAATCATGAATCGAATCATTAATTAAATCATGAATCATGAATCATGAAATGAATCATGAATTGAATCATGAATCATGAACTGAATCATGAATTATGAATCATGAATCATGAATTGAATCATGAATCATGAATCGAATCATGAATCATGAATCATGAATTGAATCATTAATTAAATCATGAATCATGAATTGAATCATGAATCATGAATTATGAATCGAATCATGAATCATGAATCGAATTATGAATCATGAATCATGAATTGAATCATTAATTAAATCATGAATCATGAATCATGAATAGAATCATGAATCATGAATCATGAATTGAATCATGAATCATGAATTATGAATCGAATCATGCATCATGAAACAAGAATCATGAATCTAATTATGAATCATGAATTGAATTATGAATCATGAATCATGAATTGAATCAAGAATCATGAATCGAATCATGAATCAAGAATCATGAATCGAATCATGAATCATGAATTGAATCATGAATCATGAATCATAAATCGAATCATGAATCATGAATCAAGAATCATGAATCGAATCATGAATCATGAATTGAATCATGAATCATGAATTGAATCATGAATCATGAATCATGAATCATGAATTGAATCATGAATCATGAATCATGATTTGAATCATGAATCATGAATCATAAATTGAATCATGAATCATGAATCATGAATCATCAATCATGAATCATGAATTAGAAATTATGAATTGAATCATGAATCAAGAATCATGAATCGAATTATGAATCATGAATTGAATCATGAATCATGAATCGAATCATGAATCATGAATCAAGAATCATGAATCGAATCATGAATCATGAATCATAAATTGAATCATGAATCTTGAATCTTGAATTGAATCATGAATCATGAATCATGAATAGAATCATGAATCATGAATCAAGAATCATGAATCGAATCATGAATTGAATCATGAATCATGAATTGAATCATGAATCATGAATCATGAAGTGAATCATGAATTCAATCATGAATCATAAATTGAATCATGAATCATGAATCGAATCATGAATCATGAATTGAATCATGAATCATGAATCGAATCATGAATCATGAAATGAATCATGAATCATGAATCATGAATCATGAATTGAATCATGAATCATGAATCATGAATCATGACATGTATCATGAAACATGAATTGAATCATGAATCATGAATTGAATCATGAATCATGATTTGAATCATGAATCATGAATCATGAATTCAATCAAGAATCATGAATCGAATCATGAATCATGAATCTTGAATTCAATCATGAATCATGAATCGAATCATGAATCATGAATCATGAATTCAATCATGAATCATGAATTCAATCATGAATTGAATCATGAATCATGAATCATGAACTGAATCATGAATCATGAATTATTAATCATGAATTGAATCATGAATCATGAATTCAATCATGAATCATGAATCGAATCATGAATCATGAATTCAATCATGAATCATGAATTCAATCATGAATTCAATCATGAATCATGAATCAAGAATCATGAATCATGAATTGAATCATGAATCATGAATCATGAATCAAGAATCATGAATCATGAATTGAATCATGAATTATGAATCATGAATTTAATTATGAATCATTAATCATTAATTGAATCATGAATCATGAATTATAAATTATGAATTAAATCATGAATCATGAATTATGAATCATGAATTTAATCATGAATTAAATCATGAATCATGAATCATGAATAGAATCATGAATTATGAATCATGAATCATGAATCATAAATTGAATCATGAAACATGAATTGAATCATTAATCATGAATCGTGAATTGAATCATAAATCATGAATTGAATCAGGATTCGAATCATAAATTAAATCATGAATCTTGAATTGAATCATGAATCATGAACTGAATCATGAATTATGAATTATGAATCATGAATTGAATCATGAATCATGAATTGAATTATGAGTCATGAATCATGAATTCAATCATGAATCATGAATCATGAATCATGAATCGAATCATGAATCATGAATCGAATCATGAATTGAATCATGAATCATGAATTGAATCATGAATCATGTATTGAATCATAAATCATGAATCATGAATCATGAATTATAAATTATGAATTGAATCATGAATCATGAATTATGAATCATGAATTTAATCATGAATTAAATCATGAATCATGAATCATGAATAGAATCATGAATTATGAATCATGAATCATGAATCATAAATTGAATCATGAATCATGAATTGAATCATTAATCATGAATCGTGAATTGAATCATAAATCATGAATTGAATCAGGATTCGAATCATAAATTAAATCATGAATCTTGAATTGAATCATGAATCATGAACTGAATCATGAATTATGAATTATGAATCATGAATTGAATCATGAATCATGAATTGAATTATGAGTCATGAATCATGAATTCAATCATGAATCATGAATCATGAATCATGAATCATGAATCGAATCATGAATCATGAATCGAATCATGAATTGAATCATGAATCATGAATTGAATCATGAATCATGTAATGAATCATAAATCATGAATCATGAATCATGAATAGAATCATGAATTATGAATCACGAATCATAAATTGAATCATGAATCATGAATTGAATCATTAATCATGAATCATGAATCATGAATTGAATAAGGATTCGCATCATAAATTGAATCATGAATCTTGAATTGAATCATGAATCATGAACTGAATCATGAATTATAAATTATGAATCATGAATTGAATCATGAATCATGAATTGAATCATGAATCATGAATCATGAATTCAATCATGAATCGAATCATGAATCATGAATCATGAATTGAATCATGAATCATGTATTGAATCATAAATCATAAATCATGAATCATGAATTATAAATTATGAATTGAATCATGAATCATGAATTATGAATCATGAATTGATTCATGAATCATGAATCATCAATTGAATCATCAATTGAATCATGAATCATGAATAGAATCATGAATCATGAATCATGAATCATGAATTGAATCTTGAATCATGAATCATGAATCTTGAATTGAATCATGAATCATGAATCAAGAATCATGAATCATGAATCATCAATTGAATCATGAATCATGAATTATTAATTGAATCATGAATCATGAATCATGAATTGAATCATGAATTGAAACATGAATCATGAATCATGAATTCAATCATGAATCATAAATTGAATCATGAATCATGATTTGAATCATGAATCATGAATTGAATTATGAATCATGAATCATGAATTGAATCATGAATCATGAATCAAATCATGAATCATGAATTATGAATTGAATCATGAATTGAATCATGAATCATGTATTGAATCATAAATCATGAATCATGAATCATGAATTATAAATTATGAATTGAATCATGAATCATAAATTATGAATCATGTAATGAATCATGAATCATGAATCATCAATTGAATCATGAATTGAATCATGAATCATGAATCATAAATTGAATCATGAATCATGAATCATGAATCATGAATTGAATCATGAATCATGAATCGAATCATGAATCATGAATTCAATCATGAATCATGAATCATGAATCATGAATTCAATCATGAATCATGAATCATGAATTGAATCATGAATTGAATCATGAATCATGAATCATGAACTGAATCATGAATCATGAATTATGAATCATGAATTGAATCATGAATCATAAATTGAATTATGAATCATGAATTATGAATCATAAATTCAATCATGAATCATGAATCATGAATCGAATCATGAATCATGAATCATGAATTGAATCATTAATTAAATCATGAATCATGAATCATGATTTGAATCATGAATCATGAATTGAATCATGAATCATGAATCATGAATCATGAATTGAATAATGAATCATTATTTATGAATTAAATCATGAATCATGAATCATGAATCGAATCATGAATCATGAATCATGAATTGAATCATTAATTAAATCATGAATCATGAATTGAATCATGAATCATGAATCATGAATTGAATAATGAATCATTATTTATGAATTAAATCATGAATCATGAATCATGAATCGAATCATGAATCATGAATCATGAATTGAATCATTAATTAAATCATGAATCATGAATTGAATCATGAATCATGAATCATAAATCAAATCATGAATCATGAATTGAATCAGGATTCGAATCATAAATTGAATCATGAATCTTGAATTGAATCCTGAATCATGAACTGAATCATGAATTATGAATTATGAATCATGAACTGAATCATGAATCATGAATTGAATCATGAATCATGAATCATGAATTGAATCATGAATCATGAATTATATCATGAATCATGAATCGAATCATGAATCATGAATCATGAATTGAATCATGAATCATGAATCATGAATTGAATCATGAATTGAATCATGAATCATGAATCATGAACTGAATCATAAATCATGAATTATGAATCATGAATTGAATCATGAATTGAATTATGAATCATGAATCATGAATTCAATCATGAATCATGAATCGAATCATTAATTAAATCATGAATCATGAATTGAATCATGAATTGAATCATGAATCATGAACTGAATCATGAATTATGAATCATGAATCATGAATTGAATCATGAATCATGAATCGAATCATAAATCATGAATTGAATCATTAATTAAATCATGAATCATGAATTGAATCATGTATCATGGATCATGAATCATGAATAATGAATCATGGATCATGAATCATGAATCATGAATTATAAATTATGAATTGAATTATGAATCATGAATCATGAATTGAATCATGAATCATGAATTATGAATCGAATCATGAATCATGAATCGAATTATGAATCATGAATCATGAATTGAATCATTAATTAAATCATGAATCATGAATCATGAATAGAATCATGAATCATGAATCATGAATTGAATCATGAATCATGAATTATGAATTGAATCATGCATCATGAATCAAGAATCATGAATCTAATTATGAATCATGAATTGAATCATGAATCATGAATCATGAATTGAATCAAGAATCATGAATCGAATCATGAATCAAGAATCATGAATCGAATCATGAATCATGAATTGAATCATGAATCATGAATTGAATCATGAATCATGAATCATGAATTGAATCATGAATCATGAATCATAAATCGAATCATGAATCATGAATCAAGAATCATGAATCGAATCATGAATCATGAATTGAATCATGAATCATGAATCATGAATTGAATCATGAATTGAATCATGAATCATGAATCATAAATTGAATCATGAATCATGAATCATGAATCATGAATTAAATCATGAATCATGAATCGAATCATGAATCATGAATCATGAATTCAATCATGAATCATGAATCATGAATTGAATCATGAATTGAATCATGAATCATGAATCATGAACTGAATCATGAATCATGAATTATGAATCATGAATTGAATCATGAATCATAAATTGAATTATGAATCATGAATCATGAATCATGAATTCAATCATGAATCATGAATCATAATTCGAATCATGAATCATGAATCATGAATTGAATCATTAATTAAATCATGAATCATTTATTGAATCATGAATCATGAATTGAATCATGAATCATGATTTGAATCATGAATCATTAATTGAATAATGAATCATTAATTATGAATTGAATCATGAATCATGAATCATGAATCATGAATTGAATCATGAATCATGAATCATATATCAAATCATGAATCATGAATTGAATCAGGATTCGAATCATAAATTGAATCATGAATCTTGGATTGAATCCTGAATCATGAACTGAATCATAAATTTAGAATCATGAATCATGAATTGAATCTTGAATCATGAATCATGAATCATGAATCTTGAATTGAATCATGAATCATGAATCATGAATCGAATCATGAATCATGAATCATGAATCAAGAATCATGAATCGAATCATGAATCATGAATTGAATCATGAATCATGAATCATGAATCAAGAATCATGAATCATGAATTGAATCATGAATCATGAATCATGAATCATTAATTGAATCATGAATCATGAATCATGAATTGAATCATGAATTGAAACATGAATCATGAATCATGAATTCAATCCAGAATCATGAACTGAATCATGAATCATGATTTGAATCATGAATCATGAATTTAATTATGAATCATGAATCATGAATTCAATCATGAATCATGAATCATGAATCGAATCATGAATCATGAATTATGAATTGAATCATGAATTGAATCATCAATCATGAATTGAATCATGAATCATGTATTGAATCATAAATCATGAATCATGAATCATGAATTATAAATTATGAATTGAATCATGAATCATCAATTATGAATCATGAATTGAATCATGAATCATGAATCATCAATTGAATCATGAATTGAATCATGAATCATGAATCATAAATTGAATCATGAATCATGAATTGAATCATGAATCATGAATCGAATCATGAATCATTAATCATGAATTCAATCATGAATCATGAATCATGAATTGAATCATGAATTGAATCATGAATCATAAATCATGAACTGAATCATGAATCATGAATTATGAATCATGAATTGAATCATGAATCATAAATTGAATTATGAATCATGAATCATGAATTCAATCATGAATCATGAATCATGAATCGAATCATGAATCATGATTTGAATCATGAATCATGAATTGAATCATGAATCATGAATCATTAATTGAATCATGAATTGAATCATAAATCATGAATCATGAATTGAATCATGAATCATGATTTGAATCATGAATCATGAATTGAATCATGAATCATGAATCGTAAATTCAAATCATGAATCATGAATTGAATCAGGATTCGAATCATAAATTGAATCATGAATCTTGAATTGAATCCTGAATCATGAACTGAATCATGAACTGAATCATGAATTATAAATTATGAATCATGAATTGAATCATGAATCATGAATTGAATCATGAATCATGAATCATGAATTCAATCATGAATCATGAATTGAATCATGAATCATGAATCGAATCATGAATCATGAATCATGAATTGAATCATGAATCATGAATCATGAATTGAATCATGAATTGAATCATGAATCATGAATCATGAACTGAATCATGAATCATGAATTATGAATCATGAATTGAATCATGAATCATGAATTGAATTATGAATCATGAATCATGAATTCAATCATGAATCATGAATCGAATTATTAATTAAATCATGAATCATGAATCATGAAATGAATCATGAATTGAATCATGAATAATGAACTGAATCATGAATTATGAATCATGAATCATGAATTGAATCATGAATCATGAATCGAATCATGAATCATGAATCATGAATTGAATCATTAATTGAATCATGAATCATGAATTGAATCATGAATCATGAATCGAATCATGAATCATGAATCATGAATTGAATCATGAATCATGAATCATGAATTGAATCATGAATTGAATCATGAATCATGAATCATGAACTGAATCATGAATCATGAATTATGAATAATGAATTGAATCATGAATTGAATTATGAATCATGAATCATGAATTCAATCATGAATCATGAATCGAATCATTAATTAAATCATGAATCATGAATTGAATCATGAATTGAATCATGAATCATGAACTGAATCATGAATTATGAATCATGAATCATGAATTGAATCATGAATCATGAATCGAATCATGAATCATGAATTGAATCATTAATTAAATCATGAATCATGAATTGAATCATGTATAATGGATCATAAATCATGAATAATGAATCATGGATCATGAATCATGAATCATGAATTATAAATTATGAATTGAATTATGAATCATGAATCATGAATTGAATCATGAATCATGAATTATGAATCGAATCATGAATCATGAATCGAATTATGAATCATGAATCATGAATTGAATCATTAATTAAATCATGAATCATGAATCATGAATAGAATCATGAATCATGAATCATGAATTGAATCATGAATCATGAATTATGAATCGAATCATGCATCATGAATCAAGAATCATGAATCTAATTATGAATCATGAATTGAATCATGAATCATGAATCATGAATTATGAATCATGAATTGAATCAAGAATCATGAATCGAATCATGAATCAAGAATCATGAATCGAATCATGAATCATGAATTGAATCATGACTCATGAATTGAATCATGAATCATGAATCATGAATTGAATCATGAATCATGAATCATAAATCGAATCATGAATCATGAATCAAGAATCATGAATCGAATCATGAATCATGAATTGAATCATGAATCATGAATCATGAATTGAATCATGAATTGAATCATGAATCATGAATCATAAATTGAATCATGAATCATGAATCATGAATCATGAATTGAATCATGAATCATGAATTCAATCGTGAATCATGAATCATGAATTGAATCATGAATTGAATCATGAATCATGAATCATGAACTGAATCATGAATCATGAATTATGAATCATGAATTGAATCATGAATCATAAATTGAATTATGAATCATGAATCATGAATCATGAATTCAATCATGAATCATGAATCATGAATCGAATCATGAATCATGAATCATGAATTGAATCATTAATTAAATCATGAATCATTTATTGAATCATGAATCATGAATCATGAATTGAATCATGAATCATGATTTGAATCATGAATCATTAATTGAATAATGAATCATTAATTATGAATTGAATCATGAATCATGAATCATGAATCATGAATTGAATCATGAATCATGAATCATATATCAAATCATGAATCATGAATTGAATAAGGATTCGAATCATAAATTGAATCATGAATCTTGAATTGAATCCTGAATCATGAACTGAATCATAAATTTAGAATCATGAATCATGAATTGAATCTTGAATCATGAATCATGAATCATGAATCTTGAATTGAATCATGAATCATGAATCATGAATCGAATCATGAATCATGAATCATGAATCAAGAATCATGAATCGAATCATGAATCATGAATTGAATCATGAATCATGAATCAAGAATCATGAATCATGAATTGAATCATGAATCATGAATCATGAATCATTAATTGAATCATGAATCATGAATCATGAATTGAAACATGAATCATGAATCATGAATTCAATCCAGAATCATGAACTGAATCATGAATCATGATTTGAATCATGAATCATGAATTGAATTATGAATCATGAATCATGAATTCAATCATGAATCATGAATCGAATCATGAATCATGAATTATGAATTGAATCATGAATTGAATCATCAATCATGAATTGAATCATGAATCATGTATTGAATCATAAATCATGAATCATGAATCATGAATTATAAATTATGAATTGAATCATGAATCATCAATTATGAATCATGAATTGAATCATGAATCATGAATCATCAATTGAATCATGAATTGAATCATGAATCATGAATCATAAATTGAATCATGAATCATGAATTGAATCATGAATCATGAATCGAATCATGAATCATGAATCATGAATTCAATCATGAATCATGAATCATGAATTGAATCATGAATTGAATCATGAATCATGAATCATGAACTGAATCATGAATCATGAATTATGAATCATGAATTGAATCAAGAATCATAAATTGAATTATGAATCATGAATCATGAATTTAATCATGAATCATGAATCATGAATCGAATCATGAATCATGATTTGAATCATGAATCATGAATTGAATCATGAATCATGAATCATTAATTGAATCATGAATTGAATCATGAATCATGAATTGAATCATGAATCATGATTTGAATCATGAATCATGAATTGAATCATGAATCATGAATCGTAAATTCAAATCATGAATCATGAATTGAATCAGGATTCGAATCATAAATTGAATCATGAATCTTGAATTGAATCCTGAATCATGAACTGAATCATGAATTATAAATTATGAATCATGAATTGAATCATGAATCATGAATTGAATCATGAATCATGAATCATGAATTCAATCATGAATCATGAATTGAATCATGAATCATGAATCGAATCATGAATCATAAATCATGAATTGAATCATGAATCATGAATCATGAATTGAATCATGAATTGAATCATGAATCATGAATCATGAACTGAATCATGAATCATGAATTATGAATCATGAATTGAATCATGAATCATGAATTGAATTATGAATCATGAATCATGAATTCAATCATGAATCATGAATCGAATCATTAATTAAATCATGAATCATGAATCATGAAATGAATCATGAATTGAATCATGAATCATGAATTGAATCATGAATCATGAACTGAATCATGAATTATGAATCATGAATCATGAATTGAATCATGAATCATGAATCGAATCATGAATCATGAATCATGAATTGAATCATTAATTAAATCATGAATCATGAATTGAATCATGAATCATGGATCATGAATCATGAGTAATGAATCATGGATCATGAATCATGAATCATGAATTATAAATTATGAATTGAATTATGAATCATGAATCATGAATTGAATCATGAATCATGAATTATGAATCGAATCATGAATCATGAATCGAATTATGAATCATGAATCATGAATTGAATCATTAATTAAATCATGAATCATGAATCATGAATAGAATCATGAATCATGAATCATGAATTGAATCATGAATCATGAATTATGAATCGAATCATGCATCATGAAACAAGAATCATGAATCATGAATAGAATCATGAATCATGAATCATGAATTGAATCATGAATCATGAATTATGAATCGAATCATGCATCATGAAACAAGAATCATGAATCTAATTATGAATCATGAATTGAATTATGAATCATGAATCATGAATTGAATCAAGAATCATGAATCGAATCATGAATCAAGAATCATGAATCGAATCATGAATCATGAATTGAATCATGAATCATGAATTGAATCATGAATCATGAATCATAAATCGAATCATGAATCATGAATCAAGAATCATGAATCGAATCATGAATCATGAATTGAATCATGAATCATGAATTGAATCATGAATCATGAATCATGAATCATGAATTGAATCATGAATCATGAATCATGATTTGAATCATGAATCATGAATCATAAATTGAATCATGAATCATGAATTGAATCATGAATCATGAATCATCAATCATGAATCATGAATTAGAAATTATGAATTGAATCATGAATCATGAATCAAGAATCATGAATCAAATTATGAATCATGAATTGAATCATGAATCATGAATCGAATCATGAATCAAGAATCATGAATCGAATCATGAATCATGAATTGAATCATGAATCTTGAATCTTGAATTGAATCATGAATCATGAATCATGAATAGAATCATGAATCATGAATCAAGAATCATGAATCGAATCATGAATCATGAATTGAATCATGAATCATGAAGTGAATCATGAATCATGAAGTGAATCATGAATTGAATTATGAATCATGACTTGAATCATGAATCATGAATCATGAATTGAATCATGAATCATGATTTGAATCATGAATCATGAATTGAATCATGAATCATGAATCGAATCATGAATCATGAATTGAATCATGAATCATGAATCGAATCATGAATCATGAATTGAATCATGAATCATGAATCATGAATCATGAATCATGAATCATGAATCATGACATGTATCATGAATCATGAATTGAATCATGAATCATGAATCATGAATTGAATCATGAATCATGATTTGAATCATGAATCATGAATTCAATCAAGAATCATGAATCGAATCATGAATTATGAATTCAATCATGAATCATTAATCGAATCATGAATCATGAATCATGAATTCAATCATGAATCATGAATTCAATCATGAATTGAATCATTAATCATGAATCATGAACTGAATCATGAATCATGAATTATTAATCATGAATTGAATCATGAATCATGAATTCAATCATGATTCATGAATCGAATCATGAATCATGAATTCAATCATGAATCATGAATGCAATCATGAATCATGAATTCAATCATGAATTCAATCATGAATCATGAATCAAGAATCATGAATCATGAATTGAATCATGAATCATGAATCATGAATCAAGAATCATGAATCATGAATTGAATCATAAATTATGAATCATGAATTGAATCATGAATCATTAATCATGAATTGAATCATGAATCACGAATCATGAATCGAATCATGAATCATTAATTGAATCATGAATCATGAATCATGAATTATAAATTATGAATTAAATCATGAATCATGAATTATGAATCATGTATAATGGATCATAAATCATGAATAATGAATCATAGATCATGAATCATGAATCATGAATTATAAATTATGAATTGAATTATGAATCATGAATCATGAATTGAATCATGAATCATGAATTATGAATCGAATCATGAATCATGAATCATGAATTATAAATTATGAATTGAATTATGAATCATGAATCATGAATTGAATCATGAATCATGAATTATGAATCGAATCATGAATCATGAATCGAATTATGAATCATGAATCATGAATTGAATCATTAATTAAATCATGAATCATGAATCATGAATAGAATCATGAATCATGAATCATGAATTGAATCATGAATCATGAATTATGAATCGAATCATGCATCATGAATCAAGAATCATGAATCTAATTATGAATCATGAATTGAATCATGAATCATGAATCATGAATTATGAATCATGAATTGAATCAAGAATCATGAATCGAATCATGAATCAAGAATCATGAATCGAATCATGAATCATGAATTGAATCATGACTCATGAATTGAATCATGAATCATGAATCATGAATTGAATCATGAATCATGAATCATAAATCGAATCATGAATCTTGAATCAAGAATCATGAATCGAATCATGAATCATGAATTGAATCATGAATCATGAATCATGAATTGAATCATGAATTGAATCATGAATCATGAATCATAAATTGAATCATGAATCATGAATCATGAATCATGAATTGAATCATGAATCATGAATTCAATCGTGAATCATGAATCATGAATTGAATCATGAATCATGAATCATGAACTGAATCATGAATCATGAATTGAATCATGAATCATAAATTGAATTATGAATCATGAATCATGAATCATGAATTCAATCATGAATCATGAATCATGAATCGAATCATGAATCATGAATCATGAATTGAATCATTAATTAAATCATGAATCATTTATTGAATCATGAATCATGAATCATGAATTGAATCATGAATCATGATTTGAATCATGAATCATTAATTGAATAATGAATCATTAATTATGAATTGAATCATGAATCATGAATCATGAATCATGAATTGAATCATGAATCATGAATCAAATATCAAATCATGAATCATGAATTGAATCAGGATTCGAATCATAAATTGAATCATGAATCTTGAATTGAATCCTGAATCATGAACTAAATCATAAATTTAGAATCATGAATCATGAATTGAATCTTGAATCATGAATCATGAATCATGAATCTTGAATTGAATCATGAATCATGAATCATGAATCGAATCATGAATCATGAATCATGAATCAAGAATCATGAATCGAATCATGAATCATGAATTGAATCATGAATCATGAATCAAGAATCATGAATCATGAATTGAATCATGAATCATGAATCATGAATCATTAATTGAATCATGAATCATGAATCATGAATTGAAACATGAATCATGAATCATGAATTCAATCCAGAATCATGAACTGAATCATGAATCATGATTTGAATCATGAATCATGAATTGAATTATGAATCATGAATCATGAATTCAATCATGAATCATGAATCATGAATCGAATCATGAATCATGAATTATGAATTGAATCATGAATTGAATCATCAATCATGAATTGAATCATGAATCATGTATTGAATCATAAATCATGAATCATGAATCATGAATTATAAATTATGAATTGAATCATGAATCATCAATTATGAATCATGAATTGAATCATGAATCATGAATCATCAATTGAATCATGAATTGAATCATGAATCATGAATCATAAATTGAATCATGAATCATGAATTGAATCATGAATCATGAATCGAATCATGAATCATGAATTCAATCATGAATCATGAATCATGAATTGAATCATGAATTTAATTCATGAATCATGAATCATGAACTGAATCATGAATCATGAATTATGAATCATGAATTGAATCATGAATCATAAATTGAATTATGAATCATGAATCATGAATTTAATCATGAATCATGAATCATGAATCGAATCATGAATCATGATTTGAATCATGAATCATGAATTGAATCATGAATCATGAATCATTAATTGAATCATGAATTGAATCATGAATCATGAATCATGAATTGAATCATGAATCATGATTTGAATCATGAATCATGAATTGAATCATGAATCATGAATCGTAAATTCAAATCATGAATCATGAATTGAATCAGGATTCGAATCATAAATTGAATCATGAATCTTGAATTGAATCCTGAATCATGAACTGAATCATGAATTATAAATTATGAATCATGAATTGAATCATGAATCATGAATTGAATCATGAATCATGAATCATGAATTCAATCATGAATCATGAATTGAATCATGAATCATGAATCGAATCATGAATCATGAATCATGAATTGAATCATGAATCATGAATCATGAATTGAATCATGAATCATGAATCATGAACTGAATCATGAATCATGAATTATGAATCATGAATTGAATCATGAATCATGAATTGAATTATGAATCATGAATCATGAATTCAATCATGAATCATGAATCGAATCATTAATTAAATCATGAATCATGAATCATGAAATGAATCATGAATTGAATCATGAATCATGAACTGAATCATGAATTATGAATCATGAATTGAATCATGAATCATGAATCGAATCATGAATCATGAATCATGAATTGAATTATTAATTAAATCATGAATCATGAATTGAATCATGAATCATGGATCATGAATCATGAGTAATGAATCATGGATCATGAATCATGAATCATGAATTATAAATTATGAATTGAATTATGAATCATGAATCATGAATTGAATCATGAATCATGAATTATGAATCGAATCATGAATCATGAATCGAATTATGAATCATGAATCATGAATTGAATCATTAATTAAATCATGAATCATGAATCATGAATAGAATCATGAATCATGAATCATGAATTGAATCATGAATCATGAATTATGAATCGAATCATGCATCATGAAACAAGAATCATGAATCTAATTATGAATCATGAATTGAATTATGAATCATGAATCATGAATTGAATCAAGAATCATGAATCGAATCATGAATCAAGAATCATGAATCGAATCATGAATCATGAATTGAATCATGAATCATGAATTGAATCATGAATCATGAATCATAAATCGAATCATGAATCATGAATCAAGAATCATGAATCGAATCATGAATCATGAATTGAATCATGAATCATGAATTGAATCATGAATCATGAATCATGAATCATGAATTGAATCTTGAATCATGAATCATGATTTGAATCATGAATCATGAATCATGATTTGAATCATGAATCATGAATCATAAATTGAATCATGAATCATGAATTGAATCATGAATCATGAATCATCAATCATGAATCATGAATTAGAAATTATGAATTGAATCATGAATCATGAATCAAGAATCATGAATCAAATTATGAATCATGAATTGAATCATGAATCATGAATCGAATCATGAATAATGAATCAAGAATCATGAATCGAATCATGAATCATGAATCATGAATTGAATCATGAATCTTGAATCTTGAATTGAATCATGAATCATGAATCATGAATAGAATCATGAATCATGAATCAAGAATCATGAATCGAATCATGAATCATGAATTGAATCATGAATCATGAAGTGAATCATGAATCATGAATCATGAAGTGAATCATGAATTGAATTATGAATCATGACTTGAATCATGAATCATGAATCATGAATTGAATCATGAATCATGATTTGAATCATGAATCATGAATTGAATCATGAATCATGAATCGAATCATGAATCATGAATTGAATCATGAATCATGAATCGAATCATGAATCATGAATTGAATCATGAATCATGAATCATGAATCATGAATTGAATCATGAATCATGAATCATGAATCATGACATGTATCATGAATCATGAATTGAATCATGAATCATGAATCATGAATTGAATCATGAATCATGATTTGAATCATGAATCATGAATCATGAATTCAATCAAGAATCAGGAATCGAATCATGAATCATGAATCATGAATTCAATCATGAATCATTAATCGAATCATGAATCATGAATCATGAATTCAATCATGAATCATGAATTCAATCATGAATTGAATCATTAATCATGAATCATGAACTGAATCATGAATCATGAATTATTAATCATGAATTGAATCATGAATCATGAATTCAATCATGATTCATGAATCGAATCATGAATCATGAATTCAATCATGAATCATGAATTCAATCATGAATCATGAATTCAATCATGAATTCAATCATGAATCATGAATCAAGAATCATGAATCATGAATTGAATCATGAATCATGAATCATGAATCAAGAATCATGAATCATGAATTGAATCATAAATTATGAATCATGAATTGAATCATGAATCATTAATCATGAATTGAATCATGAATCACGAATCATGAATCGAATCATGAATCATTAATTGAATCATGAATCATGAATCATGAATTATAAATTATGAATTAAATCATGAATCATGAATTATGAATCATGAATTTAATCATGAATTAAATCATGAATCATGAATCATGAATAGAATCATGAATTATGAATCATGAATCATGAATCATAAATTGAATCATGAATCATGAATTGAATCATTAATCATGAATCGTGAATTGAATCATAAATCATGAATTGAATCAGGATTCGAATCATAAATTAAATCATGAATCTTGAATTGAATCATGAATCATGAACTGAATCATGAATTATGAATTATGAATCATGAATTGAATCATGAATCATGAATTGAATTATGAGTCATGAATCATGAATTCAATCATGAATCATGAATCATGAATCATGAATCGAATCATGAATCATGAATCGAATCATGAATTGAATCATGAATCATGAATTGAATCATGAATCATGTATTTAATCATAAATCATGAATCATGAATCATGAATTATAAATTATGAATTGAATCATGAATCATGAATTATGAATCATGTATTGAATCATGAATCATGAATCATGAATTGAATCATGAATCATGAATCATGAATCTTGAATTGAATCATGAATCATGAATCATGAATCGAATCATGAATCATGAATCAAGAATCATGAATCGAATCATGAATCATGAATTGAATCATGAATCATGAATCATGAATTGAATCATGAATCATGAAGTGAATCATGAATCATGAATCATGAATCATTAATTGAATCATGAATCATGAATTGAATCATGAATTGAAACATGAATCATGACTTGAATCATGAATCATGAATCATGAATTGAATCATGATTTGAATCATGAATCATGAATTGAATCATGAATCATGAATTGAATCATGAATTCAATCATGAATCATGAATCATGAATTGAATCATGAATCATGAATCATAAATTGAATCATGAATCATGAATCATGAATCGAATCATGAATCATGAATTCAATCATGAATCATGAATTCAATCATGAATCATGAATCATGAATTCAATCATGAATCATGATTTGAATCATGAATCATGAATTCAATCATGAATCATGAATCGAATCATGAATCATGAATCATGAATTGAATCATGAATCATGAATTGAATCATGAATCATAAATTCAATCATGAATTGAATCATGAATCTGAATTCAATCATGAATTAAATCATGAATCATGAATCATGAACTGAATCATGAATCATGAATTATTAATCATGAATTGAATCATGAATCATGAATTGAATTATGAATCATGAATCATGAATTCAGTCATGAATCATGAATCGAATCATGAATCATAAATTGAATCATTAATTAAATCATGAATCATGAATTGAATCATGAATCATGAATTATTAATCGAATCATGAATCATGAATCAAGAATCATGAATCAAATTATGAATCATGAATTGAATCATGAATCATGAATCATGAATTCAATCAAGAATTATGAATCGAATCATGAATCAAGAATCATGAATCGAATCATGAATCATGAATTGAATCATGAATCATGAATTGAATCATGAATCATGAATTGAATCATGAATCATGAATCATGATTTGAATCATGAGTCATGAATCATGAATCATAAATTGAATCATGAATTGAAACATGAATCATGACTTGAATAATGAATCATGAATCATGAATTGAATCATGAATAATGAATCATGAATCATGAATTGAATCATGAATTGAATCATGAATCATGAATCATGAATTATGAAATTAATCATGAATCATGAATTGAATCATGAATCATGAAATGAATCATGAATCATGAATCATGTATTGAATCATGAATCATGAATTGAATCATGAATCATGAATCATGTATTGAATCATAAATCATGAATTATGATTCATGAATCGAATCATGAATTATGAATTTAATCATGAATCATAAATCATGTCTATTGAATCATGAATCGAAGCATGAATCATCAATCAAATCATGAATCATCAATCATGAATCATGAATCGAATCATCAATCATGAATTAAATTATTAATCATGAATCATGAATTAAATCATGAATCATGAATTGAATCATGAATCATGATATTAATCATAAATAATGAATCATGAATTGAATCATGAGTTATAAATTGAATCATAATTTGAATCATAAATCATGAATCATGAAATGAATCATGAAATGAATCATGTATTGAATCATGAATTGAATCATAATTCATGATTCAAATGAATCATGAATCAGGAATTGAATCATGAATCATAAATCAAGAATTGAATAATGAATCATGAATCATGAATCGAATCATGAATCATTAATTGAATCATAAATCATGAATCATGAATCGAATCATGAATCATAAATTGAATTATGATCCATGAATTGAATAATGAATCAAGAATCATGAATTGAATCATGAATCATGAATCATGAATTGAATCATGGATAATGAATCATGAATCATGAATTGAATCATGAAACAAATCATGAATCATGAATCATGAATTAAATCATGAATCATGAATCATAAATCATTAATTGAATTATGAAATGAATCATGAATCATGAATTGAATCATGAATCATGAATCATGAATCAAATCATGAATCATGAATTGAATCATGAATCAAATCATGAATCATGAATTGAATCATGAATCATGAATCATGAATTGAATCATGATTAATGAATTGAATGATTAATTGAATCATAAATCATGATTTGAATCATGAATAATGAATCATTATATGAATCATGAATTAAATCATGAATTAAATCATGAATCATGAATCATAAAATGAATCTTGAATTGAATCATGAATTGAATCATGAATCAGGAATCATTAAATTAATTATGAATTAAATCATGAATTGAATCATGAATCATGAAATGAATCTCTAATTGAATCATGAATTGAATCATGAATCATGAATCATGAATTGAATCATGAATCATGAATTATGAAATTTATCATGAATCATGAATTGAATCATGAATCATGAAATAAATCAAGAATCATGAATCATGTATTGAATCATGAATCATGAATTGAATCATGAATCATGAATCATGTATTGAATCATAAATCATGAATTATGATTCATGAATCGGATCATGAATCATAAATCATTAATCATGAATCGAATCATGAATCATGAATTTAATCATGAATCATAAATCATGTATTGAATCATAAATTATGAATATTGAATAATGAATCGAAGCATGAATCATTAATCAAATCATGAATCATCAATCATGAATCATGAATCGAATAATGAATCATGAATTAAATTATTAATCATGAATTATGAATTAAATCATGAATCATGAATTGAATCATGAATCATGATATTAATCATAAATCATGAATAATGAATTGAATCATGAGTTATAAATTGAATCATAATTTAAATCATAAATCATGAATCATGAAATGAATCATGAAATGAATCATGTATTTAATCATGAATTGAATCATAATTCATGATTCAAATGAATCATGAATCAGGAATTGAATCATGAATCATAAATCAGGAATTGAATAATGAATCATGAATCATGAATCGAATCATGAACCATTAATTGAATCATGAATCATGAATCGAATCATGAATCATAAATTGAATTATGATCCATGAATTCAATAATGAATCATGAATCATGAATTGAATCATGAATCATGAATCATGAATTGAATCATGAATAATGAATCATGAATCATGAATTGAATCATGAATTGAATCATGAATCATGAATCATGAAATTAATCATGAATCATGAATTGAATCATGAATCATGAAATGAATCATGAATCATGAATCATGTATTGAATCATGAATCATGAATTATGAATTGAATCATGAATCATGAATCATGTATTGAATCATAAATCATGAATTATGATTCATGAATCGGATCATGAATCATGAATCATTAATCATGAATCGAATCATGAATCATGAATTTAATCATGAATCATAAATCATGAATATTGAATCATGAATCGAAGCATGAATCATCAATCAAATCATGAATCATCAATCATGAATCATGAATCGAATCATGAATCATGAATTAAATTATTAATCATGAATTAAATCATGAATCATGAATTGAATAATGAATCATGATATTAATCATAAATCATGAATCATGAATTGAATCATGAGTTATAAATTGAATCATAATTTGAATCATAAATCATGAATCATGAAATGAATCATGAAATGAATCATGTATTGAATCATGAATTGAATCATAATTCATGATTCAAATGAATCATGAATCAGGAATTGAATCATAAATCATAAATCAGGAATTGAATAATGAATCATGAATCATGAATCGAATCATGAATCATTAATTGAATCATGAATCATGAATCATGAATCGAATCATGAATCATAAATTAAATTATGATCCATGAATTGAATAATGAATCATGAATCATGAATTGAATCATGAATCATGAATCATGAATTGAATCATGAATCATGAATCATGAATTGAATCATGAATAATGAATCATGAATTGAATCATGAAACGAATCATGAATCATGAATCATGATTAAAATCATGAATCATGAATTGAATCATGAATCATGAATCATGAATCATGAATTATGAAATTAATCATGAATCATGAATTGAATCATGAATCATGAAATGAATCATGAATCATGAATCATGTATTGAATCATGAATCATGATATGAATCATGAATCATGAATCATGTATTGAATCATAAATCATGAATTATGATTCATTAATCGAATCATGAATTATGAATTTAATCATGAATCATAAATCATGTCTATTGAATCATGAATCGAAGCATGAATCATCAATCAAATCATGAATCATCAATCATGAATCATGAATCGAATCATGAATCATGAATTAAATTATTAATCATGAATCATGAATTAAATCATGAATCATGAATTGAATCATGAATCATGATATTAATCATAAATCATGAATCATGAATTGAATCATGAGTTATAAATTGAATCATAATTTGAATCATAAATCATGAATCATGAAATGAATCATGAAATGAATCATGTATTGAATCATGAATTGAATCATATTTCATGATTCAAATGAATCATGAATCAGGAATTGAATCATGAATCATAAATCAAGAATTGAATAATGAATCATGAATCATGAATCGAATCATGAATCATTAATTGAATCATAAATCATGAATCATGAATCGAATCATGAATCATAAATTGAATTATGATCCATGAATTGAATAATGAATCAAGAATCATGAATTGAATCATGAATCATGAATCATGAATTGAATCATGGATAATGAATCATGAATCATGAATTGAATCATGAAACAAATCATGAATCATGAATCATGAATTAAATCATGAATCATGAATCATAAATCATTAATTGAATTATGAAATGAATCATGAATCATGAATTGAATCATGAATCATGAATCATGAATCAAATCATGAATCATGAATTGAATCATGAATCAAATCATGAATCATGAATTGAATCATGAATCATGAATCATGAATTAAATCATGATTAATGAATTGAATGATTAATTGAATCATAAATCATGATTTGAATCATGAATAATGAATCATTATATGAATCATGAATAAAATCATGAATTAAATCATGAATCATGAATCATAAAATGAATCTTGAATTGAATCATGAATTGAATCATGAATCAGGAATCATTAAATTAATTATGAATTAAATCATGAATTGAATCATGAATCATGAAATGAATCTCTAATTGAATCATGAATTGAATCATGAATCATGAATCATGAATTGAATCATGAATCATGAATTATGAAATTAATCATGAATCATGAATTGAATCATGAATCATGAAATAAATCAAGAATCATGAATCATGTATTGAATCATGAATCATGAATCATGAATTGAATCATGAATCATGAATCATGTATTGAATCATAAATCATGAATTATGATTCATGAATCGGATCATGAATCATGAATCATTAATCATGAATCGAATCATGAATCATGAATTTAATCATGAATCATAAATCATGTATTGAATCATAAATTATGAATATTGAATAATGAATCGAAGCATGAATCATTAATCAAATCATGAATCATCAATCATGAATCATGAATCGAATAATGAATCATGAATTAAATTATTAATCATGAATTATGAATTAAATCATGAATCATGAATTGAATCATGAATCATGATATTAATCATAAATCATGAATAATGAATTGAATCATGAGTTATAAATTGAATCATAATTTAAATCATAAATCATGAATCATGAAATGAATCATGAAATGAATCATGTATTTAATCATGAATTGAATCATAATTCATGATTCAAATGAATCATGAATCAGGAATTGAATCATGAATCATAAATCAGGAATAGAAAAATGAATCATGAATCATGAATCGAATCATGAACCATTAATTGAATCATGAATCATGAATCGAATCATGAATCATAAATTGAATTATGATCCATGAATTCAATAATGAATCATGAATCATGAATTGAATCATGAATCATGAATCATGAATTGAATCATGAATAATGAATCATGAATCATGAATTGAATCATGAATTGAATCATGAATCATGAATCATGAATTATGAAATTAATCATGAATCATGAATTGAATCATGAATCATGAAATGAATCATGTATTGAATCATGAATCATGAATTATGAATTGAATCATGAATCATGAATCATGTATTGAATCATAAATCATGAATTATGATTCATGAATCGGATCATGAATCATGAATCATTAATCATGAATCGAATCATGAATCATGAATTTAATCATGAATCATAAATCATGAATATTGAATCATGAATCGAAGCATGAATCATCAATCAAATCATGAATCATCAATCATGAATCATGAATCGAATCATGAATCATGAATTAAATTATTAATCATGAATCATGAATTAAATCATGAATCATGAATTGAATCATGAATCATGATATTAATCATAAATCATGAATCATGAATTGAATCATGAGTTATAAATTGAATCATAATTTGAATCATAAATCATGAATCATGAAATGAATCATGAAATGAATCATGTATTGAATCATGAATTGAATCATAATTCATGATTCAAATGAATCATGAATCAGGAATTGAATCATAAATCATAAATCAGGAATTGAATAATAAATCATGAATCATGAATCGAATCATGAATCATTAATTGAATCATGAATCATGAATCATGAATCGAATCATGAATCATAAATTGAATTATGATCCATGAATTGAATAATGAATCATGAATCATGAATTGAATCATGAATCATGAATCATGAATTGAATCATGAATCATGAATCATGAATTGAATCATGAATAATGAATCATGAATTGAATCATGAAACGAATCATGAATCATGAATCATGATTAAAATCATGAATCATGAATTGAATCATGAATCGAATCATGAATTGAATCATGATCTATGAATTGAATCATGAATCGAATCATGAATCATGAATTGAATCATGAATCATGAATCATGAATTGAATAATGAATCATGATATTAATCATAAATCATGAATCATGAATTGAATCATGAGTTATAAATTGAATCATAATTTGAATCATAAATCATGAATCATGAAATGAATCATGAAATGAATCATGTATTGAATCATGAATTGAATCATAATTCATGATTCAAATGAATCATGAATCAGGAATTGAATCATAAATCATAAATCAGGAATTGAATAATGAATCATGAATCATGAATCGAATCATGAATCATTAATTGAATCATGAATCATGAATCATGAATCGAATCATGAATCATAAATTAAATTATGATCCATGAATTGAATAATGAATCATGAATCATGAATTGAATCATGAATCATGAATCATGAATTGAATCATGAATCATGAATCATGAATTGAATCATGAATAATGAATCATGAATTGAATCATGAAACGAATCATGAATCATGAATCATGATTAAAATCATGAATCATGAATTGAATCATGAATCATGAATCATGAATCATGAATTATGAAATTAATCATGAATCATGAATTGAATCATGAATCATGAAATGAATCATGAATCATGAATCATGTATTGAATCATGAATCATGATATGAATCATGAATCATGAATCATGTATTGAATCATAAATCATGAATTATGATTCATTAATCGAATCATGAATTATGAATTTAATCATGAATCATAAATCATGTCTATTGAATCATGAATCGAAGCATGAATCATCAATCAAATCATGAATCATCAATCATGAATCATGAATCGAATCATGAATCATGAATTAAATTATTAATCATGAATCATGAATTAAATCATGAATCATGAATTGAATCATGAATCATGATATTAATCATAAATCATGAATCATGAATTGAATCATGAGTTATAAATTGAATCATAATTTGAATCATAAATCATGAATCATGAAATGAATCATGAAATGAATCATGTATTGAATCATGAATTGAATCATATTTCATGATTCAAATGAATCATGAATCAGGAATTGAATCATGAATCATAAATCAAGAATTGAATAATGAATCATGAATCATGAATCGAATCATGAATCATTAATTGAATCATAAATCATGAATCATGAATCGAATCATGAATCATAAATTGAATTATGATCCATGAATTGAATAATGAATCAAGAATCATGAATTGAATCATGAATCATGAATCATGAATTGAATCATGGATAATGAATCATGAATCATGAATTGAATCATGAAACAAATCATGAATCATGAATCATGAATTAAATCATGAATCATGAATCATAAATCATTAATTGAATTATGAAATGAATCATGAATCATGAATTGAATCATGAATCATGAATCATGAATCAAATCATGAATCATGAATTGAATCATGAATCAAATCATGAATCATGAATTGAATCATGAATCATGAATCATGAATTAAATCATGATTAATGAATTGAATGATTAATTGAATCATAAATCATGATTTGAATCATGAATAATGAATCATTATATGAATCATGAATAAAATCATGAATTAAATCATGAATCATGAATCATAAAATGAATCTTGAATTGAATCATGAATTGAATCATGAATCAGGAATCATTAAATTAATTATGAATTAAATCATGAATTGAATCATGAATCATGAAATGAATCTCTAATTGAATCATGAATTGAATCATGAATCATGAATCATGAATTGAATCATGAATCATGAATTATGAAATTAATCATGAATCATGAATTGAATCATGAATCATGAAATAAATCAAGAATCATGAATCATGTATTGAATCATGAATCATGAATCATGAATTGAATCATGAATCATGAATCATGTATTGAATCATAAATCATGAATTATGATTCATGAATCGGATCATGAATCATGAATCATTAATCATGAATCGAATCATGAATCATGAATTTAATCATGAATCATAAATCATGTATTGAATCATAAATTATGAATATTGAATAATGAATCGAAGCATGAATCATTAATCAAATCATGAATCATCAATCATGAATCATGAATCGAATAATGAATCATGAATTAAATTATTAATCATGAATTATGAATTAAATCATGAATCATGAATTGAATCATGAATCATGATATTAATCATAAATCATGAATAATGAATTGAATCATGAGTTATAAATTGAATCATAATTTAAATCATAAATCATGAATCATGAAATGAATCATGAAATGAATCATGTATTTAATCATGAATTGAATCATAATTCATGATTCAAATGAATCATGAATCAGGAATTGAATCATGAATCATAAATCAGGAATTGAATAATGAATCATGAATCATGAATCGAATCATGAACCATTAATTGAATCATGAATCATGAATCGAATCATGAATCATAAATTGAATTATGATCCATGAATTCAATAATGAATCATGAATCATGAATTGAATCATGAATCATGAATCATGAATTGAATCATGAATAATGAATCATGAATCATGAATTGAATCATGAATCATGAATCATGAATTATGAAATTAATCATGAATCATGAATTGAATCATGAATCATGAAATGAATCATGTATTGAATCATGAATCATGAATTATGAATTGAATCATGAATCATGAATCATGTATTGAATCATAAATCATGAATTATGATTCATGAATCGGATCATGAATCATGAATCATTAATCATGAATCGAATCATGAATCATGTATTGAATCATAAATCATGAATCATGAATCATGAATTATAAATTATGAATTGAATCATGAATCATCAATTATGAATCATGAATTGAATCATGAATCATGAATCATCAATTGAATCATGAATTGAATCATGAATCATGAATCATAAATTGAATCATGAATCATGAATTGAATCATGAATCATGAATCGAATCATGAATCATGAATTCAATCATGAATCATGAATCATGAATTGAATCATGAATTGAATCATGAATCATGAATCATGAACTGAATCATGAATCATGAATTATGAATCATGAATTGAATCATGAATCATAAATTGAATTATGAATCATGAATCATGAATTTAATCATGAATCATGAATCATGAATCGAATCATGAATCATGATTTGAATCATGAATCATGAATTGAATCATGAATCATGAATCATTAATTGAATCATGAATTGAATCATGAATCATGAATCATGAATTGAATCATGAATCATGATTTGAATCATGAATCATGAATTGAATCATGAATCATGAATCGTAAATTCAAATCATGAATCATGAATTGAATCAGGATTCGAATCATAAATTGAATCATGAATCTTGAATTGAATCCTGAATCATGAACTGAATCATGAATTATAAATTATGAATCATGAATTGAATCATGAATCATGAATTGAATCATGAATCATGAATCATGAATTCAATCATGAATCATGAATTGAATCATGAATCATGAATCGAATCATGAATCATGAATCATGAATTGAATCATGAATCATGAATCATGAATTGAATCATGAATCATGAATCATGAACTGAATCATGAATCATGAATTATGAATCATGAATTGAATCATGAATCATGAATTGAATTATGAATCATGAATCATGAATTCAATCATGAATCATGAATCGAATCATTAATTAAATCATGAATCATGAATCATGAAATGAATCATGAATTGAATCATGAATCATGAACTGAATCATGAATTATGAATCATGAATCATGAATTGAATCATGAATCATGAATCGAATCATGAATCATGAATCATGAATTGAATCATTAATTAAATCATGAATAATGAATTGAATCATGAATCATGGATCATGAATCATGAGTAATGAATCATGGATCATGAATCATGAATCATGAATTATAAATTATGAATTGAATTATGAATCATGAATCATGAATTGAATCATGAATCATGAATTATGAATCGAATCATGAATCATGAATCGAATTATGAATCATGAATCATGAATTGAATCATTAATTAAATCATGAATCATGAATCATGAATAGAATCATGAATCATGAATCATGAATTGAATCATGAATCATGAATTATGAATCGAATCATGCATCATGAAACAAGAATCATGAATCTAATTATGAATCATGAATTGAATTATGAATCATGAATCATGAATTGAATCAAGAATCATGAATCGAATCATGAATCAAGAATCATGAATCGAATCATGAATCATGAATTGAATCATGAATCATGAATTGAATCATGAATCATGAATCATAAATCGAATCATGAATCATGAATCAAGAATCATGAATCGAATCATGAATCATGAATTGAATCATGAATCATGAATCATGAATCATGAATTGAATCTTGAATCATGAATCATGATTTGAATCATGAATCATGAATCATGATTTGAATCATGAATCATGAATCATAAATTGAATCATGAATCATGAATTGAATCATGAATCATGAATCATCAATCATGAATCATGAATTAGAAATTATGAATTGAATCATGAATCATGAATCAAGAATCATGAATCAAATTATGAATCATGAATTGAATCATGAATCATGAATCGAATCATGAATAATGAATCAAGAATCATGAATCGAATCATGAATCATGAATCATGAATTGAATCATGAATCTTGAATCTTGAATTGAATCATGAATCATGAATCATGAATAGAATCATGAATCATGAATCAAGAATCATGAATCGAATCATGAATCATGAATTGAATCATGAATCATGAAGTGAATCATGAATCATGAATCATGAAGTGAATCATGAATTGAATTATGAATCATGACTTGAATCATGAATCATGAATCATGAATTGAATCATGAATCATGATTTGAATCATGAATCATGAATTGAATCATGAATCATGAATCAAATCATGAATCATGAATTGAATCATGAATCATGAATCGAATCATGAATCATGAATTGAATCATGAATCATGAATCATGAATCATGAATTGAATCATGAATCATGAATCATGAATCATGACATGTATCATGAATCATGAATTGAATCATGAATCATGAATCATGAATTGAATCATGAATCATGATTTGAATCATGAATCATGAATCATGAATTCAATCAAGAATCATGAATCGAATCATGAATCATGAATCATGAATTCAATCATGAATCATTAATCGAATCATGAATCATGAATCATGAATTCAATCATGAATCATGAATTCAATCATGAATTGAATCATTAATCATGAATCATGAACTGAATCATGAATCATGAATTATTAATCATGAATTGAATCATGAATCATGAATTCAATCATGATTCATGAATCGAATCATGAATCATGAATTCAATCATGAATCATGAATTCAATCATGAATCATGAATTCAATCATGAATTCAATCATGAATCATGAATCAAGAATCATGAATCATGAATTGAATCATGAATCATGAATCATGAATCAAGAATCATGAATCATGAATTGAATCATAAATTATGAATCATGAATTGAATCATGAATCATTAATCATGAATTGAATCATGAATCACGAATCATGAATCGAATCATGAATCATTAATTGAATCATGAATCATGAATCATGAATTATAAATTATGAATTAAATCATGAATCATGAATTATGAATCATGAATTTAATCATGAATTAAATCATGAATCATGAATCATGAATAGAATCATGAATTATGAATCATGAATCATGAATCATAAATTGAATCATGAATCATGAATTGAATCATTAATCATGAATCGTGAATTGAATCATAAATCATGAATTGAATCAGGATTCGAATCATAAATTAAATCATGAATCTTGAATTGAATCATGAATCATGAACTGAATCATGAATTATGAATTATGAATCATGAATTGAATCATGAATCATGAATTGAATTATGAGTCATGAATCATGAATTCAATCATGAATCATGAATCATGAATCATGAATCGAATCATGAATCATGAATCGAATCATGAATTGAATCAAGAATCATGAATTGAATCATGAATCATGTATTTAATCATAAATCATGAATCATGAATCATGAATTATAAATTATGAATTGAATCATGAATCATGAATTATGAATCATGTATTGAATCATGAATCATGAATCATGAATTGAATCATGAATCATGAATCATGAATCTTGAATTGAATCATGAATCATGAATCATGAATCGAATCATGAATCATGAATCAAGAATCATGAATCGAATCATGAATCATGAATTGAATCATGAATCATGAATCATGAATTGAATCATGAATCATGAAGTGAATCATGAATCATGAATCATGAATCATTAATTGAATCATGAATCATGAATTGAATCATGAATTGAAACATGAATCATGACTTGAATCATGAATCATGAATCATGAATTGAATCATGATTTGAATCATGAATCATGAATTGAATCATGAATCATGAATTGAATCATGAATTCAATCATGAATCATGAATCATGAATCATGAATTGAATCATGAATCATGAATCATAAATTGAATCATGAATCATGAATCATGAATCGAATCATGAATCATGAATTCAATCATGAATCATGAATCATGAATTCAATCATGAATCATGAATCATGAATTCAATCATGAATCATGATTTGAATCATGAATCATGAATTCAATCATGAATCATGAATCGAATCATGAATCATGAATCATGAATTGAATCATGAATCATGAATTGAATCATGAATCATAAATTCAATCATGAATTGAATCATGAATCTGAATTCAATCATGAATTAAATCATGAATCATGAATCATGAACTGAATCATGAATCATGAATTATTAATCATGAATTGAATCATGAATCATGAATTGAATTATGAATCATGAATCATGAATTCAGTCATGAATCATGAATCGAATCATGAATCATAAATTGAATCATTAATTAAATCATGAATCATGAATTGAATCATGAATCATGAATTATTAATCGAATCATGAATCATGAATCAAGAATCATGAATCAAATTATGAATCATGAATTGAATCATGAATCATGAATCATGAATTTAATCAAGAATTATGAATCGAATCATGAATCAAGAATCATGAATCGAATCATGAATCATGAATTGAATCATGAATCATGAATTGAATCATGAATCATGAATTGAATCATGAATCATGAATCATGAATCATGATTTGAATCATGAGTCATGAATCATGAATCATAAATTGAATCATGAATTGAAACATGAATCATGACTTGAATAATGAATCATGAATCATGAATTGAATCATGAATAATGAATCATGAATCATGAATTGAATCATGAATTGAATCATGAATTGAATCATGAATCATGAATCATGAATTATGAAATTAATCATGAATCATGAATTGAATCATGAATCATGAAATGAATCATGAATCATGAATCATGTATTGAATCATGAATCATGAATTGAATCATGAATCATGAATCATGTATTGAATCATAAATCATGAATTATGATTCATGAATCGAATCATGAATTATGAATTTAATCATGAATCATAAATCATGTCTATTGAATCATGAATCGAAGCATGAATCATCAATCAAATCATGAATCATCAATCATGAATCATGAATCGAATCATGAATCATGAATTAAATTATTAATCATGAATCATGAATTAAATCATGAATCATGAATTGAATCATGAATCATGATATTAATCATAAATAATGAATCATGAATTGAATCATGAGTTATAAATTGAATCATAATTTGAATCATAAATCATGAATCATGAAATGAATCATGAAATGAATCATGTATTGAATCATGAATTGAATCATAATTCATGATTCAAATGAATCATGAATCAGGAATTGAATCATGAATCATAAATCAAGAATTGAATAATGAATCATGAATCATGAATCGAATCATGAATCATTAATTGAATCATAAATCATGAATCATGAATCGAATCATGAATCATAAATTGAATTATGATCCATGAATTGAATAATGAATCAAGAATCATGAATTGAATCATGAATCATGAATCATGAATTGAATCATGGATAATGAATCATGAATCATGAATTGAATCATGAAACAAATCATGAATCATGAATCATGAATTAAATCATGAATCATGAATCATAAATCATTAATTGAATTATGAAATGAATCATGAATCATGAATTGAATCATGAATCATGAATCATGAATCAAATCATGAATCATGAATTGAATCATGAATCAAATCATGAATCATGAATTGAATCATGAATCATGAATCATGAATTGAATCATGATTAATGAATTGAATGATTAATTGAATCATAAATCATGATTTGAATCATGAATAATGAATCATTATATGAATCATGAATTAAATCATGAATTAAATCATGAATCATGAATCATAAAATGAATCTTGAATTGAATCATGAATTGAATCATGAATCAGGAATCATTAAATTAATTATGAATTAAATCATGAATTGAATCATGAATCATGAAATGAATCTCTAATTGAATCATGAATTGAATCATGAATCATGAATCATGAATTGAATCATGAATCATGAATTATGAAATTTATCATGAATCATGAATTGAATCATGAATCATGAAATAAATCAAGAATCATGAATCATGTATTGAATCATGAATCATGAATTGAATCATGAATCATGAATCATGTATTGAATCATAAATCATGAATTATGATTCATGAATCGGATCATGAATCATGAATCATTAATCATGAATTGAATAATGAATCATGATATTAATCATAAATCATGAATCATGAATTGAATCATGAGTTATAAATTGAATCATAATTTGAATCATAAATCATGAATCATGAAATGAATCATGAAATGAATCATGTATTGAATCATGAATTGAATCATAATTCATGATTCAAATGAATCATGAATCAGGAATTGAATCATAAATCATAAATCAGGAATTGAATAATGAATCATGAATCATGAATCGAATCATGAATCATTAATTGAATCATGAATCATGAATCATGAATCGAATCATGAATCATAAATTAAATTATGATCCATGAATTGAATAATGAATCATGAATCATGAATTGAATCATGAATCATGAATCATGAATTGAATCATGAATCATGAATCATGAATTGAATCATGAATAATGAATCATGAATTGAATCATGAAACGAATCATGAATCATGAATCATGATTAAAATCATGAATCATGAATTGAATCATGAATCATGAATCATGAATCATGAATTATGAAATTAATCATGAATCATGAATTGAATCATGAATCATGAAATGAATCATGAATCATGAATCATGTATTGAATCATGAATCATGATATGAATCATGAATCATGAATCATGTATTGAATCATAAATCATGAATTATGATTCATTAATCGAATCATGAATTATGAATTTAATCATGAATCATAAATCATGTCTATTGAATCATGAATCGAAGCATGAATCATCAATCAAATCATGAATCATCAATCATGAATCATGAATCGAATCATGAATCATGAATTAAATTATTAATCATGAATCATGAATTAAATCATGAATCATGAATTGAATCATGAATCATGATATTAATCATAAATCATGAATCATGAATTGAATCATGAGTTATAAATTGAATCATAATTTGAATCATAAATCATGAATCATGAAATGAATCATGAAATGAATCATGTATTGAATCATGAATTGAATCATATTTCATGATTCAAATGAATCATGAATCAGGAATTGAATCATGAATCATAAATCAAGAATTGAATAATGAATCATGAATCATGAATCGAATCATGAATCATTAATTGAATCATAAATCATGAATCATGAATCGAATCATGAATCATAAATTGAATTATGATCCATGAATTGAATAATGAATCAAGAATCATGAATTGAATCATGAATCATGAATCATGAATTGAATCATGGATAATGAATCATGAATCATGAATTGAATCATGAAACAAATCATGAATCATGAATCATGAATTAAATCATGAATCATGAATCATAAATCATTAATTGAATTATGAAATGAATCATGAATCATGAATTGAATCATGAATCATGAATCATGAATCAAATCATGAATCATGAATTGAATCATGAATCAAATCATGAATCATGAATTGAATCATGAATCATGAATCATGAATTAAATCATGATTAATGAATTGAATGATTAATTGAATCATAAATCATGATTTGAATCATGAATAATGAATCATTATATGAATCATGAATAAAATCATGAATTAAATCATGAATCATGAATCATAAAATGAATCTTGAATTGAATCATGAATTGAATCATGAATCAGGAATCATTAAATTAATTATGAATTAAATCATGAATTGAATCATGAATCATGAAATGAATCTCTAATTGAATCATGAATTGAATCATGAATCATGAATCATGAATTGAATCATGAATCATGAATTATGAAATTAATCATGAATCATGAATTGAATCATGAATCATGAAATAAATCAAGAATCATGAATCATGTATTGAATCATGAATCATGAATCATGAATTGAATCATGAATCATGAATCATGTATTGAATCATAAATCATGAATTATGATTCATGAATCGGATCATGAATCATGAATCATTAATCATGAATCGAATCATGAATCATGAATTTAATCATGAATCATAAATCATGTATTGAATCATAAATTATGAATATTGAATAATGAATCGAAGCATGAATCATTAATCAAATCATGAATCATCAATCATGAATCATGAATCGAATAATGAATCATGAATTAAATTATTAATCATGAATTATGAATTAAATCATGAATCATGAATTGAATCATGAATCATGATATTAATCATAAATCATGAATAATGAATTGAATCATGAGTTATAAATTGAATCATAATTTAAATCATAAATCATGAATCATGAAATGAATCATGAAATGAATCATGTATTTAATCATGAATTGAATCATAATTCATGATTCAAATGAATCATGAATCAGGAATTGAATCATGAATCATAAATCAGGAATTGAATAATGAATCATGAATCATGAATCGAATCATGAACCATTAATTGAATCATGAATCATGAATCGAATCATGAATCATAAATTGAATTATGATCCATGAATTCAATAATGAATCATGAATCATGAATTGAATCATGAATCATGAATCATGAATTGAATCATGAATAATGAATCATGAATCATGAATTGAATCATGAATTGAATCATGAATCATGAATCATGAATTATGAAATTAATCATGAATCATGAATTGAATCATGAATCATGAAATGAATCATGTATTGAATCATGAATCATGAATTATGAATTGAATCATGAATCATGAATCATGTATTGAATCATAAATCATGAATTATGATTCATGAATCGGATCATGAATCATGAATCATTAATCATGAATCGAATCATGAATCATGAATTTAATCATGAATCATAAATCATGAATATTGAATCATGAATCGAAGCATGAATCATCAATCAAATCATGAATCATCAATCATGAATCATGAATCGAATCATGAATCATGAATTAAATTATTAATCATGAATCATGAATTAAATCATGAATCATGAATTGAATCATGAATCATGATATTAATCATAAATCATGAATCATGAATTGAATCATGAGTTATAAATTGAATCATAATTTGAATCATAAATCATGAATCATGAAATGAATCATGAAATGAATCATGTATTGAATCATGAATTGAATCATAATTCATGATTCAAATGAATCATGAATCAGGAATTGAATCATAAATCATAAATCAGGAATTGAATAATAAATCATGAATCATGAATCGAATCATGAATCATTAATTGAATCATGAATCATGAATCATGAATCGAATCATGAATCATAAATTGAATTATGATCCATGAATTGAATAATGAATCATGAATCATGAATTGAATCATGAATCATGAATCATGAATTGAATCATGAATCATGAATCATGAATTGAATCATGAATAATGAATCATGAATTGAATCATGAAACGAATCATGAATCATGAATCATGATTAAAATCATGAATCATGAATTGAATCATGAATCGAATCATGAATTGAATCATGATCTATGAATTGAATCATGAATCGAATCATGAATCATGAATTGAATCATGAATCATGAATCATGAATTGAATTATGAATCATGAATCATGAGTCATGAATCAAATCATGAATCATGAACCATGAATAATGAATCAAGAATCGAATCATGAATCATGAATCATGAATTGAATCATGAATCATGAATTGAATCATGAATCATGAATTGAATAATGAATCATGAAATGAATCATGAATTGAATCATATATTGAATCATGAATTTAATCATGAATCATGAATCATGAATTGAATAAAAAATTGAATCATGAATCATGAATCATGAAATGTATCATGAATTGAATCATGAATCACGAATTGAATCATGAATCATGAATCAAATCATGAATCATGAATCATGAATCATGAATTAAATCATGAATCATGAATTATTAATTTAATCATGAATCATGATCTGAATCATGAATCATGAATCGAATCATGAATCATGAATTGAATCATGAATTGAATCATGAATTGAATCATGAATCATGAATCATGAAATGAATCATGAATTGAATCATGAATCATAAATTGAATCATGAATCATGATTTTCGAATCGAATCATGAATCATGAATTGAATCATGAATCATGAATGATGAATCAAATCATTAATCATAAATTGAAATATGAATCATGAATTGAATCATGAATTGAATGATAAGTCATTAAATAAATCATGAAATGAATCATGAATCATGAATTGAATCATGAATCATGAATCATGAATTGAATCATGAATTGAATCACGAATTGAATAATGAAACATGAATCATTAATCATGAATTGAATCATGAATCATGTAACATGAATTGAATCAAGAAACATGAATCATGAATCATGAATTATGAAATGAAACATGAATCATTAATTGAATCATGAATCATGAAATGAATCATGAAACATGAATCATGAATCATGAATCATGAATCGAATAATGAATCATGAATTGAGTCATGAATCATGAATCATGTAATGAATCATGAATTGAATCATGAATTAAATCATGAATCAT
The DNA here is from genome assembly GCF_038048845.1 of Mixophyes fleayi. NCBI lineage: Eukaryota > Metazoa > Chordata > Amphibia > Anura > Limnodynastidae > Mixophyes > Mixophyes fleayi. The sequence continues at coordinate 284,523 of NW_027448388.1, forward strand.
GAAATGAATCATGAATTGAAACATCTATTGAATCGTGAATTGAATCATTATTCATGAATCATGAATCATGATTTGAATCATGAATCATATATTATGAAATGAATCATGAATCATGAATTGAATCATGAATCATGAATTATGAAATGAATCATGAATCATTAATTGAATCATGAATCATGAAATGAATCATGAAACATGAATCATCAATCATGAATCATGAATCGAATAATGAATCATGAATTGAGTCATGAATCATGAATCATGTAATGAATCATGAATTGAATCATGAATTAAATCATGAATCATGAAATGAATCATGAATTGAAACATCTATTGAATCGTGAATTGAATCATGATTCATGAATCATGAATCATGATTTGAATCATGAATCATGAATCATGAATCGAATCATGAAACATTAATCATGAATTGAATCATGAATCATGAATCAAATTATGAATCATGAATTGAATCATGAATCATGAATTGAATCATGAATCATGAATCATGAATCATGAATCTAATCATGAATCATGAATCATGAATTGAATCATGAATCATGAATTGAATCATGAATTGAATTATAAGTCATGAAATGAATCATGAAATGAATCATGAATCATGAATTGAATCACGAATCATGAATTGAATCATGAATCATGAATCATGAATTTTATCATGAAACGAATCATGAATCATGAATTGAATCATGAATCATGAAATGAATCATGAATCATGAATTGAATCATGAATTATGAATTGAATCATGAATCATGAATCCTGAATTGAATCATGAATTAAATCATGAATCATCAATTGAATCATGAAACATGAATCATGAGTCATGAAATGAATCATGAATCATGAATTGAATTATGAGTCATGAAATGAATCATGAATTGAATCATGAATCATGAATCATGAATTTTATCATGAAATGAATCATGAATCATGAATTGAATCATGAATCATGAGTCATGAATCGAATCATGAATCATGAATTGAATCATGAATCATGATTCATGAAATGAATCATGAATCATGAATTGAATCATGAATCATGAATTAAATCATGAATCATGAATCATAAATTGAATCATGAATTGAATCATGAAACATAAATCATGAATCATGAATTGAATCATGAATCATGAATTGAATCATAAATCATGAATCATGAATTGAATCATGAATCATGAATCATGAATCATGAATTATGAAATGAATCATGAATTGAATCATGAATCATGAATTATGAAAGAATTATGAATCATGAATTGAATCATGAATCATGAAATGAAGCATAAAACATTAATCATCAATCATGAACCATGAATTTAATAATGAATCATGAATTGAATCATAAATCATGAATCCTGAATTGAATCATGAATCATGAATCATGAATCATGAATTAAATCATGAATCATGAATCATTAATTTAATCATGAATCATGAATCATGATCTGAATCATGAATCATGAATCGAATCATGAATCATGAATTGAATCATGAATTGAATCATGAATTGAATCATGAATCATGAATCATGAAATGAATCATGAATTGAATCATGAATCATAAATTGAATCATGAATCATGATTTATGAATCGAATCATGAATCATGAATCATGAATTGAATCATGAATCATGAATGATGAATCAAATCATTAATCATAAATTGAAATATGAATCATGAATTGAATCATGAATTGAATGATAAGTCATTAAATAAATCATGAAATTAATCATGAATCATGAATTGAATCATGAATCATGAATCATGAATTGAATCATGAATTGAATCACGAATTGAATAATGAAACATGAATCATTAATCATGAATTGAATCATGAATCATGTAACATGAATTGAATCAAGAAACATGAATCATGAATTGAATCATGAATCATGAATTATGAAATGAAACATGAATCATTAATTGAATCATGAATCATGAAATGAATCATGAAACATGAATCATCAATCATGAATCATGAATCGAATAATGAATCATGAATTGAGTCATGAATCATGAATCATGTAATGAATCATGAATTGAATCATGAATTAAATCATGAATCATGAAATGAATCATGAATTGAAACATCTATTGAATCGTGAATTGAATCATGATTCATGAATCATGAATCATGATTTGAATCATGAATCATGAATCGAATCATGAAACATTAATCATGAATTGAATCATGAATCATGAATCAAATTATGAATCATGAATCATGAATTGAATCATGAATCATGAATCATGAATCTAATCATGAATCATGAATCATGAATTGAATCATGAATCATGAATTGAATCATGAATTGAATTATAAGTCATGAAATGAATCATGAAATCAATCATGAATCATGAATCGAATAATGAATCAAGAATTGAGTCATGAATCATGAATCATGTAATGAATCATGAATTGAATCATAAATTAAATCATGAATCATGAAATGAATCATGAATTGAAACATCTATTGAATCGTGAATTGAATCATGATTCATGAATCATGAATCATGATTTGAATCATGAATCATGAATCATGAATCGAATCATGAAACATTAATCATGAATTGAATCATGAATCATGAATCAAATTATGAATCATGAATTGAATCATGAATCATGAATTGAATCATGAATCATGAATCATGAATCATGAATCTAATCATGAATCATGAATCATGAATTGAATCATGAATCATGAATTGAATCATGAATTGAATTATAAGTCATGAAATGAATCATGAAATGAATCATGAATCATGAATTGAATCACGAATCATGAATTGAATCATGAATCATGAATCATGAATTTTATCATGAAATGAATCATGAATCATGAATTGAATCATAAATCATGAATCATGAATTGAATCATAAATCATGAGTCATGAATCGAATCATGATTCATTAATTGAATCATGAATCATGAAATGAATCATGAATCATGAATTGAATCATGAATTATGAATTGAATCATGAATCATGAATCCTGAATTGAATCATGAATTAAATCATGAATCATCAATTGAATCATGAAACATGAATCATGAGTCATGAAATGAATCATGAATCATGAATTGAATTATGAGTCATGAAATGAATCATGAATTGAATCATGAATCATGAATCATGAATTTTATCATGAAATGAATCATGAATCATGAATTGAATCATGAATCATGAGTCATGAATCGAATCATGAATCATGAATTGAATCATGAATCATGATTCATGAAATGAATCATGAATCATGAATTGAATCATGAATCATGAATTAAATCATGAATCATGAATCATAAATTGAATCATGAACTGAATCATGAAACATAAATCATGAATCATGAATTGAATCATGAATCATGAATTGAATCATAAATCATGAATCATGAATTGAATCATGAATCATGAATCATGAATCATGAATTATGAAATGAATCATGAATTGAATCATGAATCATGAATTATGAAAGAATTATGAATCATGAATTGAATCATGAATCATGAAATGAAGCATAAAACATTAATCATCAATCATGAACCATGAATTTAATAATGAATCATGAATTGAATCATAAATCATGAATCATGAATTGAATCATGAATCATAAATCATGTAATGAATCATTAATCATGAATCGAATCATGAATCATCAATCATGAATCATGAATCGAATAATGAATCATGAATTGAATCATGAATCATGAATCATGTAATGAATCATGAATTGAATCATGAATTAAATCATGAATCATGAAATGAATCATGAATTGAAACATCTATTGAATCGTGAATTGAATCATGATTCATGAATCATGAATCATGATTTGAATCATGAATCATGAATCATGAATCGAATCATGAAACATTAATCATGAATTGAATCATGAATCATGAATCAAATTATGAATCATGAATTGAATCATGAATCATGAATTGAATCATGAATCATGAATCATGAATCTAATCATGAATCATGAATCATGAATTGAATCATGAATCATGAATTGAATCATGAATTGAATTATAAGTCATGAAATGAATCATGAAATGAATCATGAATCATGAATTGAATCACGAATCATGAATTGAATCATGAAACGAATCATGAATCATGAATTGAATCATAAATCATGAATCATGAATTGAATCATAAATCATGAGTCATGAATCGAATCATGATTCATTAATTGAATCATGAATCATGAAATGAATCATGAATCATGAATTGAATCATGAATTATGAATTGAATCATGAATCATGAATCCTGAATTGAATCATGAATTAAATCATGAATCATCAATTGAATCATGAAACATGAATCATGAGTCATGAAATGAATCATGAATCATGAATTGAATTATGAGTCATGAAATGAATCATGAATTGAATCATGAATCATGAATCATGAATTTTATCATGAAATGAATCATGAATCATGAATTGAATCATGAATCATGAGTCATGAATCGAATCATGAATCATGAATTGAATCATGAATCATGATTCATGAAATGAATCATGAATCATGAATTGAATCATGAATCATGAATTAAATCATGAATCATGAATCATAAATTGAATCATGAATTGAATCATGAAACATAAATCATGAATCATGAATTGAATCATGAATCATGAATTGAATCATAAATCATGAATCATGAATTGAATCATGAATCATGAATCATGAATCATGAATTATGAAATGAATCATGAATTGAATAATGAATCATGAATTGAATCATAAATCATGAATCATGAATTGAATCATGAATCATGAATCATGAATTAAATCATGAATCATGAATCATTAATTTAATCATGAATCATGAATCATGATCTGAATCATGAATCATGAATCGAATCATGAATCATGAATTGAATCATGAATTGAATCATGAATTGAATCATGAATCATGAATCATGAAATGAATCATGAATTGAATCATGAATCATAAATTGAATCATGAATCATGATTTATGAATCGAATCATGAATCATGAATCATGAATTGAATCATGAATCATGAATGATGAATCAAATCATTAATCATAAATTGAAATATGAATCATGAATTGAATCATGAATTGAATGATAAGTCATTAAATAAATCATGAAATGAATCATGAATCATGAATTGAATCATGAATCATGAATTGAATCATGAATTGAATCACGAATTGAATAATGAAACATGAATCATTAATCATGAATTGAATCATGAATCATGTAACATGAATTGAATCAAGAAACATGAATCATGAATTGAATCATGAATTATGAAATGAAACATGAATCATTAATTGAATCATGAATCATGAAATGAATCATGAAACATGAATCATCAATCATGAATCATGAATCGAATAATGAATCATGAATTGAGTCATGAATCATGAATCATGTAATGAATCATGAATTGAATCATGAATTAAATCATGAATCATGAAATGAATCATGAATTGAAACATCTATTGAATCGTGAATTGAATCATGATTCATGAATCATGAATCATGATTTGAATTATGAATCATGAATCATGAATCGAATCATGAAACATTAATCATGAATTGAATCATGAATCATGAATCAAATTATGAATCATGAATTGAATCATGAATCATGAATTGAATCATGAATCATGAATCATGAATCATGAATCTAATCATGAATCATGAATCATGAATTGAATCATGAATCATGAATTGAATCATGAATTGAATTATAAGTCATGAAATGAATCATGAAATCAATCATGAATCATGAATCGAATAATGAATCATGAATTGAGTCATGAATCATGAATCATGTAATGAATCATGAATTGAATCATGCATTAAATCATGAATCATGAAATGAATCATGAATTGAAACATCTATTGAATCGTGAATTGAATCATGATTCATGAATCATGAATCATGATTTGAATCATGAATCATGAATCATGAATCGAATCATGAAACATTAATCATGAATTGAATCATGAATCATGAATCAAATTATGAATCATGAATTGAATCATGAATCATGAATTGAATCATGAATCATGAATCATGAATCATGAATCTAATCATGAATCATGAATCATGAATTGAATCATGAATCATGAATTGAATCATTTATTGAATTATAAGTCATGAAATGAATCATGAAATGAATCATGAATCATGAATTGAATCATGAATTATGAATTGAATCATGAATCATGAATCCTGAATTGAATCATGAATTAAATCATGAATCATCAATTGAATCATGAAACATGAATCATGAGTCATGAAATGAATCATGAATCATGAATTGAATTATGAGTCATGAAATGAATCATAAATTGAATCATGAATCATGAATCATGAATTTTATCATGAAATGAATCATGAATCATGAATTGAATCATGAATCATGAGTCATGAATCGAATCATGAATCATGAATTGAATCATGAATCATGATTCATGAAATGAATCATGAATCATGAATTGAATCATGAATCATGAATTAAATCATGAATCATGAATCATAAATTGAATCATGAATTGAATCATGTAACATAAATCATGAATCATGAATTGAATCATGAATCATGAATTGAATCATAAATCATGAATCATGAATTGAATCATGAATCATGAATTATGAATCATGAATTATGAAATGAATCATGAATTGAATCATGAATCATGAATTATGAAAGAATTATGAATCATGAATTGAATCATGAATCATGAAATGAAGCATAAAACATTAATCATCAATCATGAACCATGAATTTAATAATGAATCATGAATTGAATCATAAATCATGAATCATGAATCGAATCATGAATCATCAATCATGAATCATGAATCGAATCATGAATCATGAAATGAATCATGAATCATTAATTGCATTATGAATCATGAATTGAATCATGAATCATGAATCATAAATCATTAATTGAATTATGAAATGAATCATGAATCATGAATTGAATCATGAATCATGAATCATGAATCAAATCATGAATCATGAATTGAATCATGAATCAAATCATGAATCATGAATTGAATCATGAATCATGAATCATGAATTGAATCATTATTAATGAATTGAATGATTAATTGAATCATAAATCATGAATTGAATCATGAATCATGAATCATGAATTGAATTATGAATCATGAATCATGAATTGAATCATGAATCATGAATTGAATCATGAATTGAATCATGAATCATGAATTGAATCAAAATTAATGAATCATGAATTGAATTATGAATCATGAATCATGAATTGAATCATAAATCATAAATTGAATCATGAATCATGAATCATGTAATGAATCTTAAATTGAATCATAAGATGATAATCGAATTATGAATCATGAATCATGAATCATGAATTGAATCATGAATCGTGAATCAAATCATGAATCATGAATTAAATCATGAATCATGATTTGAATCATGAATCATTAATCATGATATGAATCATGAAATAAATCATGAATTAAATCATGAATCATGAATCATGAAATGAATCTTGAATTGAATCATGAATTGAATCATGAATCAGGAATCATTAAATTAATTATGAATTAAATCATGAATTGAAATATGAATCATGAAATGAATCTCTAATTAAATCATGAATTGAATCATGAATCATGAATTGAATCATGAATCATGAATTATGAAATTAATCATGAATCATGAATTGAATCATGAATCATGAAATGAATCATGAATCATGAATCATGTATTGAATCATGAAGCATTAATCATGAATTGAATCATGAATCATGAATCATGTATTGAATCATAAATCATGAATTATGATTCATGAATCGGATCATGAATCATGAATCATTAATTATGAATCGATTCATGAATCATGAATTTAATCATGAATCATAAATCATGTATTGAATCATGAATCATGAATATTGAATCATGAATCGAAGCATGAATCATGAATCAAATCATGAATCATCAATCATGAATCATGAATCGAATCATGAATCATGAATTAAATTATTAATCATGAATCATGAATTAAATCATGAATCATGAATTGAATCATGAGTTATAAAGTGAATCATAATTTAAATTATAAATCATGAATCATGAAATGAATCATGAAATGAATCATGTATTGAATCATGAATTGAATCATAATTCATGATTCAAATGAATTATGAATCAGGAATTGAATCATGAATCATAAATCATGAATTGAATAATGAATCATGAATCATGAATCGAATCATGAATCATTAATTGAATCATGAATCATGAATCATGAATCGAATCATGAATCAAAAATTGAATTATGATCCGTGAATTAAATAATGAATCATGAATCATGAATTGAATCATGAAACGAATCATGAATCATGAATTAAATCATGAATCATGAATTGAATCACGAATCATGAATTGAATCATGAATCATGAATCATGAATCATGAATTGAATCATGAATAATGAATCATGAATCATGAATTGAATCATGAAACGAATCATGAATCATGAATCATGAATTAAATCATGAATCATGAATTGAATCACGAATCATGAATTGAATCATGAATCATGAATCATGAATTTTATCATGAAACGAATCATGAATCATGAATTGAATCATAAATCATGAGTCATGAATCGAATCATGAATCATTAATTGAATCATGAATCATGAATAATGAAATGAATTATGAATCATGAATTGAATCATGAATTATGAATTAAATCATGAATCATGAATCCTGAATTGAATCATGAATTAAATCATGAATCATGAATTGAATCATGAAACATGAATCATGAATCATGAATTGAATCATGAATCATGAATTGAATTATGAGTCATGAAATGAATCATGAATCATGAATTGAATAATGAATCATGATTCATGAAATGAATCATGAATCATGAATTGAATCATGAATCAAGAATTAAATCATGAATCATGAATCATAAATTGAATCATGAATTGAATCATGAAACATAAATCATGAATCATGAATTGAATCATGAATCATGAATTGAATCATAAATCATGAATCATGAATTGAATCATGAATCATGAATCATGAATTATGAAATGAATCATGAATTGAATCATAAATCATGAATTATGAAAGAGTAATGAATCATGAATTGAATCATGAATCACGAATTGAATCATGAATCATGAATCGAATCATGAATCATGAATCATGAATCATGATCTGAATCATGAATCATGAATCGAATCATGAATCATGAATTGAATCATGAATTGAATCATGAATTGAATCATGAATCATGAATCATGAATTGAATCATGAATTGAATCATGAATTGAATCATGAATCATGAATCATGAAATGAATCATGAATTGAATCATGAATCATAAATTGAATCATGAATCATGATTTAAGAATCGAATCATGAATCATGAATCATGAATTGAATCATGAATCATGAATGATGAATCAAATCATTAATCATAAATTGAAATATGAATCATGAATTGAATCATGAATTGAATGATGAGTCATTAAATAAATCATGAAATGAATCATGAATCATGAATTGAATCATGAATCATGAATTGAATCATGAATCATGAATTGAATCATGAATTGAATCACGAATTGAATCATGAATCATGAATTGAATCATGAATTGAATCATGAATTGAATCATGAATCATGTAACATGAATTGAATCAAGAAACATGAATCATGAATTGAATCATGAATCATATATTATGAAATGAATCATGAATCATGAATTGAATCATGAATCATGAATTATGAAATGAATCATGAATCATTAATTGAATCATGAATCATGAAATGAATCATGAAACATGAATCATCAATCATGAATCATGAATCGAATAATGAATCATGAATTGAGTCATGAATCATGAATCATGTAATGAATCATGAATTGAATCATGAATTAAATCATGAATCATGAAATGAATCATGAATTGAAACATCTATTGAATCGTTAATTGAATCATGATTCATGAATCATGAATCATGATTTGAATCATGAATCATGAATCATGAATCGAATCATGAAACATTAATCATGAATTGAATCATGAATCATGAATCAAATTATGAATCATGAATTGAATCATGAATCATGAATTGAATCATGAATCATGAATTGAATCATGAATCATGAATCATGAATCATGAATCTAATCATGAATCATGAATTGAATCATGAATCATGAATTGAATCATGAATTGAATTATAAGTCATGAAATGAATCATGAAATGAATCATGAATCATGAATTGAATCACGAATCATGAATTGAATCATGAATCATGAATTTTATCATGAAACGAATCATGAATCATGAATTGAATCATAAATCATGAATCATGAATTGAATCATGAATCATGAATCATAAATTGAATCATGAATTGAATCATGAAACATAAATCATGAATCATGAATTGAATCACGAATCATGAATTGAATCATAAATCATGAATCATGAATTGAATCATGAATCATGAATCATGAATTATGAAATGAATCATGAATTGAATCATAAATCATGAATTATGAAAGAGTAATGAATCATGAATTGAATCATGAATCACGAATTGAATCATGAATCATGAATCGAATCATGAATCATGAATCATGAATTAAATCATGAATCATGAATCATTAATTTAATCATGAATCATGAATCATGATCTGAATCATGAATCATGAATCGAATCATGAATCATGAATTGAATCATGAATTGAATCATGAATTGAATCATGAATCATGAAATGAATCATGAATTGAATCATGAATCATAAATTGAATCATGAATCATGATTTATGAATCGAATCATGAATCATGAATCATGAATTGAATTATGAATCATGAATGATGAATCAAATCATTAATCATAAATTGAAATATGAATCATGAATTGAATCATGAATTGAATGATGAGTCATTAAATAAATCATGAAATGAATCATGAATCATGAATTGAATCATGAATCATGAATTGAATCATGAATTGAATCACGAATTGAATCATGAATCATGAATTGAATCATGAATTGAATCATGAATCATGTAACATGAATTGAATCAAGAAACATGAATCATGAATTGAATCATGAATCATATATTATGAAATGAATCATGAATCATGAATTGAATCATGAATCATGAATTATGAAATGAATCATGAATCATTAATTGAATCATGAATCATGAAATGAATCATGAAACATGAATCATCAATCATGAATCATGAATCGAATAATGAATCATGAATTGAGTCATGAATCATGAATCATGTAATGAATCATGAATTGAATCATGAATTAAATCATGAATCATGAAATGAATCATGAATTGAAACATCTATTGAATCGTGAATTGAATCATGATTCATGAATCATGAATCATGATTTGAATCATGAATCATGAATCATGAATCGAATCATGAAACATTAATCATGAATTGAATCATGAATCATGAATCAAATTATGAATCATGAATTGAATCATGAATCATGAATTGAATCATGAATCATGAATCATGAATCATGAATCTAATCATGAATCATGAATCATGAATTGAATCATGAATCATGAATTGAATCATGAATTGAATTATAAGTCATGAAATGAATCATGAAATGAATCATGAATCATGAATTGAATCACGAATCATGAATTGAATCATGAATCATGAATTTTATCATGAAACGAATCATGAATCATGAATTGAATCATAAATCATGAATCATGAATTGAATCATAAATCATGAGTCATGAATCGAATCATGATTCATTAATTGAATCATGAATCATGAAATGAATCATGAATCATGAATTGAATCATGAATTATGAATTGAATCATGAATCATGAATCCTGAATTGAATCATGAATTAAATCATGAATCATGAATTGAATCATGAAACATGAATCATGAGTCATGAAATGAATCATGAATCATGAATTGAATTATGAGTCATGAAATGAATCATGAATTGAATCATGAATCATGAATCATGAATTTTATCATGAAATGAATCATGAATCATGAATTGAATCATGAATCATGAGTCATGAATCGAATCATGAATTGAATCATGAATCATGATTCATGAAATGAATCATGAATCATGAATTGAATCATGAATCATGAATTAAATCATAAATCATGAATCATAAATTGAATCATGAATTGAATCATGAAACATAAATCATGAATCATGAATTGAATCATGAATCATGAATTGAATCATAAATCATGAATCATGAATTGAATCATGAATCATGAATCATGAATCATGAATTATGAAATGAATCATGAATTATGAAATGAATCATGAATTATGAAAGAATCATGAATCATGAATTGAATCATGAATCATGAAATGAATCATAAAACATTAATCATCAATCATGAACCATGAATTTAATAATGAATCATGAATTGAATCATAAATCATGAATCATGAATTGAATCATGAATCATGAATCATGAAATATGAAATAAATCATGATTTGAATCATGAATCATGAATTATGAAAGAATCATGAATCATGAATTGAATCATGAATCATGAAATGAATCATAAAACATTAATCATCAATCATGAACCATGAATTTAATAATGAATCATGAATTGAATCATGAATCATGAATTATAAATCATGTAATGAATCTGTGTGTGAGTGTGTGTCTATATTAGGGAATTTAGACTGTAAGCTCCAATAGGGTAGGGACTGATGTGAATGGGTTCTCTGTACAGCGCTGCGCTATTAGTGACACTATATAAATAAATGATAATGAGGATGATGATGATATGTGTTTACTATGCCTATACACATAGCAAGCTTCCACACTTGATTGGCAGATTAATGCATCATTATTGCTAAGTTTGATAACAGTTGTCTAATACAGTGACACTGGTAGAGAAAACCACTATAGACATTCACATAAGCAGCTCTCATCATCATCATCATCATCATTTATGGCATAAGACTTCTTTAATTATACTAAGTTTTTGAGCAGGTCTGCATTATACTTAATTATATAAGGGAGATGTACTTTTAGTAAAAAGTAGCTCTCCAATTTGAAAAGTACATCAACGTAGTATTAATACTTAGATTTAAAGGTGTTCTGGGATAAAAATAAATACATTCCCAGCAGCCATCTCCCTTTGCCTCTATCTTATTGCATATTTTGTCCTAATGTGCTTTCATATTTACATGTCACCATGTTTCCATTGGCTAAAGTCAGATGTCTGTCAAGCAAACTGACCAGTGACAGAATTGCTTTGTGAGGTTTACATCTTTATGACATCAAATGCTTCACATGAAAAATGCAGTTCATTGTCAAAAATCAGCTATATTAGGAGAGTGAGAATTGTGTTTTAGCATCAATTACACACTAAATATGCTGTCATTGTGTATTTTTAATGGATGTCTTTCAGTTTTAAAGATAGACAGACCGATAGATAGATAGATAGATAGATAGATAGATAGATAGATAGATAGATAGACAGACAGACAGACTGATTTCAACTGGAAGCAGTGCCCACACATTGCTTAATTTTTGGTGGTTATTAAATAGTATGGGTAGGCAAGAAAAGTGCATATATCTTTTATTAGCATAAACTTACCCAAATGCGCTCTTGCATATTTAAGGCATTCAAAGTAATAATATTTCACAGCATTAATACAGTTATGTACTAGACTGGACAATGGTAAGCAGAGCCAGTACTTATATCAACCATGGCCTTATCTGTGTGAAGTTTGTATGTTCTCCCTGTGTTTGCGTGGGTTTCCTCCGGGTGCTGCGGTTTCCTCCCACACTCCAAAAAACATACTGTTAGGTTAATTGGCTGCTATCAAAATTGACCCTAGTCTCTCCCTCTCTGTCTGTGTGTGAGTGTGTGTCTATATTAGGGAATTTAGACTGTAAGCTCCAATAGGGTAGGGACTGATGTGAATGGGTTCTCTGTACAGCGCTGCGCTATTAGTGACACTATATAAATAAATGATAATGAGGATGATGATGATATGTGTTTACTATGCCTATACACATAGCAAGCTTCCACACTTGATTGGCAGATTAATGCATCATTATTGCTAAGTTTGATAACAGTTGTCTAATACAGTGACACTGGTAGAGAAAACCACTATAGACATTCACATAAGCAGCTCTCATCATCATCATCATCATCATTTATGGCATAAGACTTCTTTAATTATACTAAGTTTTTGAGCAGGTCTGCATTATACTTAATTATATAAGGGAGATGTACTTTTAGTAAAAAGTAGCTCTCCAATTTGAAAAGTACATCAACGTAGTATTAATACTTAGATTTAAAGGTGTTCTGGGATAAAAATAAATACATTCCCAGCAGCCATCTCCCTTTGCCTCTATCTTATTGCATATTTTGTCCTAATGTGCTTTCATATTTACATGTCACCATGTTTCCATTGGCTAAAGTCAGATGTCTGTCAAGCAAACTGACCAGTGACAGAATTGCTTTGTGAGGTTTACATCTTTATGACATCAAATGCTTCACATGAAAAATGCAGTTCATTGTCAAAAATCAGCTATATTAGGAGAGTGAGAATTGTGTTTTAGCATCAATTACACACTAAATATGCTGTCATTGTGTATTTTTAATGGATGTCTTTCAGTTTTAAAGATAGACAGACCGATAGATAGATAGATAGATAGATAGATAGATAGATAGATAGATAGATAGATAGATAGATAGACAGACAGACAGACTGATTTCAACTGGAAGCAGTGCCCACACATTGCTTAATTTTTGGTGGTTATTAAATAGTATGGGTAGGCAAGAAAAGTGCATATATCTTTTATTAGCATAAACTTACCCAAATGCGCTCTTGCATATTTAAGGCATTCAAAGTAATAATATTTCACAGCATTAATACAGTTATGTACTAGACTGGACAATGGTAAGCAGAGCCAGTACTTATATCAACCATGGCCTTATCTGTGTGAAGTTTGTATGTTCTCCCTGTGTTTGCGTGGGTTTCCTCCGGGTGCTGCGGTTTCCTCCCACACTCCAAAAAACATACTGTTAGGTTAATTGGCTGCTATCAAAATTGACCCTAGTCTCTCCCTCTCTCTCTGTGTGTGAGTGTGTGTCTATATTAGGGAATTTAGACTGTAAGCTCCAATAGGGTAGGGACTGATGTGAATGGGTTCTCTGTACAGCGCTGCGCTATTAGTGACACTATATAAATAAATGATAATGAGGATGATGATGATATGTGTTTACTATGCCTATACACATAGCAAGCTTCCACACTTGATTGGCAGATTAATGCATCATTATTGCTAAGTTTGATAACAGTTGTCTAATACAGTGACACTGGTAGAGAAAACCACTATAGACATTCACATAAGCAGCTCTCATCATCATCATCATCATCATCATCATCATCATCATCATCATCATCATCATCATCATCATCATCATTTATGGCATAAGACTTCTTTAATTATACTAAGTTTTTGAGCATTTCTGCATTATACTTAATTATATAAGGGAGATGTACTTTTAGTAAAAAGTAGCTCTCCAATTTGAAAAGTACATCAACGTAGTATTAATACTTAGATTTAAAGGTGTTCTGGGATAAAAATAAATACATTCCCAGCAGCCATCTCCCTTTGCCTCTATCTTATTGCATATTTTGTCCTAATGTGCTTTCATATTTACATGTCACCATGTTTCCATTGGCTAAAGTCAGATGTCTGTCAAGCAAACTGACCAGTGACAGAATTGCTTTGTGAGGTTTACATCTTTATGACATCAAATGCTTCACATGAAAAATGCAGTTCATTGTCAAAAATCAGCTATATTAGGAGAGTGAGAATTGTGTTTTAGCATCAATTACACACTAAATATGCTGTCATTGTGTATTTTTAATGGATGTCTTTCAGTTTTAAAGATAGACAGACCGATAGATAGATAGATAGATAGATAGATAGATAGATAGATAGATAGATAGATAGACAGACAGACAGACTGATTTCAACTGGAAGCAGTGCCCACACATTGCTTAATTTTTGGTGGTTATTAAATAGTATGGGTAGGCAAGAAAAGTGCATATATCTTTTATTAGCATAAACTTACCCAAATGCGCTCTTGCATATTTAAGGCATTCAAAGTAATAATATTTCACAGCATTAATACAGTTATGTACTAGACTGGACAATGGTAAGCAGAGCCAGTACTTATATCAACCATGGCCTTATCTGTGTGAAGTTTGTATGTTCTCCCTGTGTTTGCGTGGGTTTCCTCCGGGTGCTGCGGTTTCCTCCCACACTCCAAAAAACATACTGTTAGGTTAATTGGCTGCTATCAAAATTGACCCTAGTCTCTCCCTCTCTGTCTGTGTGTGAGTGTGTGTCTATATTAGGGAATTTAGACTGTAAGCTCCAATAGGGTAGGGACTGATGTGAATGGGTTCTCTGTACAGCGCTGCGCTATTAGTGACACTATATAAATAAATGATAATGAGGATGATGATGATATGTGTTTACTATGCCTATACACATAGCAAGCTTCCACACTTGATTGGCAGATTAATGCATCATTATTGCTAAGTTTGATAACAGTTGTCTAATACAGTGACACTGGTAGAGAAAACCACTATAGACATTCACATAAGCAGCTCTCATCATCATCATCATCATCATTTATGGCATAAGACTTCTTTAATTATACTAAGTTTTTGAGCAGGTCTGCATTATACTTAATTATATAAGGGAGATGTACTTTTAGTAAAAAGTAGCTCTCCAATTTGAAAAGTACATCAACGTAGTATTAATACTTAGATTTAAAGGTGTTCTGGGATAAAAATAAATACATTCCCAGCAGCCATCTCCCTTTGCCTCTATCTTATTGCATATTTTGTCCTAATGTGCTTTCATATTTACATGTCACCATGTTTCCATTGGCTAAAGTCAGATGTCTGTCAAGCAAACTGACCAGTGACAGAATTGCTTTGTGAGGTTTACATCTTTATGACATCAAATGCTTCACATGAAAAATGCAGTTCATTGTCAAAAATCAGCTATATTAGGAGAGTGAGAATTGTGTTTTAGCATCAATTACACACTAAATATGCTGTCATTGTGTATTTTTAATGGATGTCTTTCAGTTTTAAAGATAGACAGACCGATAGATAGATAGATAGATAGATAGATAGATAGATAGATAGATAGATAGATAGACAGACAGACAGACTGATTTCAACTGGAAGCAGTGCCCACACATTGCTTAATTTTTGGTGGTTATTAAATAGTATGGGTAGGCAAGAAAAGTGCATATATCTTTTATTAGCATAAACTTACCCAAATGCGCTCTTGCATATTTAAGGCATTCAAAGTAATAATATTTCACAGCATTAATACAGTTATGTACTAGACTGGACAATGGTAAGCAGAGCCAGTACTTATATCAACCATGGCCTTATCTGTGTGAAGTTTGTATGTTCTCCCTGTGTTTGCGTGGGTTTCCTCCGGGTGCTGCGGTTTCCTCCCACACTCCAAAAAACATACTGTTAGGTTAATTGGCTGCTATCAAAATTGACCCTAGTCTCTCCCTCTCTGTCTGTGTGTGAGTGTGTGTCTATATTAGGGAATTTAGACTGTAAGCTCCAATAGGGTAGGGACTGATGTGAATGGGTTCTCTGTACAGCGCTGCGCTATTAGTGACACTATATAAATAAATGATAATGAGGATGATGATGATATGTGTTTACTATGCCTATATACATAGCAAGCTTCCACACTTGATTGGCAGATTAATGCATCATTATTGCTAAGTTTGATAACAGTTGTCTAATACAGTGACACTGGTAGAGAAAACCACTATAGACATTCACATAAGCAGCTCTCATCATCATCATCATCATCATCATTTATGGCATAAGACTTCTTTAATTATACTAAGTTTTTGAGCAGGTCTGCATTATACTTAATTATATAAGGGAGATGTACTTTTAGTAAAAAGTAGCTCTCCAATTTGAAAAGTACATCAACGTAGTATTAATACTTAGATTTAAAGGTGTTCTGGGATAAAAATAAATACATTCCCAGCAGCCATCTCCCTTTGCCTCTATCTTATTGCATATTTTGTCCTAATGTGCTTTCATATTTACATGTCACCATGTTTCCATTGGCTAAAGTCAGATGTCTGTCAAGCAAACTGACCAGTGACAGAATTGCTTTGTGAGGTTTACATCTTTATGACATCAAATGCTTCACATGAAAAATGCAGTTCATTGTCAAAAATCAGCTATATTAGGAGAGTGAGAATTGTGTTTTAGCATCAATTACACACTAAATATGCTGTCATTGTGTATTTTTAATGGATGTCTTTCAGTTTTAAAGATAGACAGACCGATAGATAGATAGATAGATAGATAGATAGATAGATAGATAGATAGATAGATAGATAGATAGATAGATAGATAGATAGACAGACAGACAGACTGATTTTAACTGGAAGCAGTGCCCACACATTGCTTAATTTTTGGTGGTTATTAAATAGTATGGGTAGGCAAGAAAAGTGCATATATCTTTTATTAGCATAAACTTACCCAAATGCGCTCTTGCATATTTAAGGCATTCAAAGTAATAATATTTCACAGCATTAATACAGTTATGTACTAGACTGGACAATGGTAAGCAGAGCCAGTACTTATATCAACCATGGCCTTATCTGTGTGAAGTTTGTATGTTCTCCCTGTGTTTGCGTGGGTTTCCTCCGGGTGCTGCGGTTTCCTCCCACACTCCAAAAAACATACTGTTAGGTTAATTGGCTGCTATCAAAATTGACCCTAGTCTCTCCCTCTCTGTCTGTGTGTGAGTGTGTGTCTATATTAGGGAATTTAGACTGTAAGCTCCAATAGGGTAGGGACTGATGTGAATGGGTTCTCTGTACAGCGCTGCGCTATTAGTGACACTATATAAATAAATGATAATGAGGATGATGATGATATGTGTTTACTATGCCTATACACATAGCAAGCTTCCACACTTGATTGGCAGATTAATGCATCATTATTGCTAAGTTTGATAACAGTTGTCTAATACAGTGACACTGGTAGAGAAAACCACTATAGACATTCACATAAGCAGCTCTCATCATCATCATCATCATCATTTATGGCATAAGACTTCTTTAATTATACTAAGTTTTTGAGCAGGTCTGCATTATACTTAATTATATAAGGGAGATGTACTTTTAGTAAAAAGTAGCTCTCCAATTTGAAAAGTACATCAACGTAGTATTAATACTTAGATTTAAAGGTGTTCTGGGATAAAAATAAATACATTCCCAGCAGCCATCTCCCTTTGCCTCTATCTTATTGCATATTTTGTCCTAATGTGCTTTCATATTTACATGTCACCATGTTTCCATTGGCTAAAGTCAGATGTCTGTCAAGCAAACTGACCAGTGACAGAATTGCTTTGTGAGGTTTACATCTTTATGACATCAAATGCTTCACATGAAAAATGCAGTTCATTGTCAAAAATCAGCTATATTAGGAGAGTGAGAATTGTGTTTTAGCATCAATTACACACTAAATATGCTGTCATTGTGTATTTTTAATGGATGTCTTTCAGTTTTAAAGATAGACAGACCGATAGATAGATAGATAGATAGATAGATAGATAGATAGATAGATAGATAGATAGATAGATAGATAGATAGATAGACAGACAGACAGACTGATTTTAACTGGAAGCAGTGCCCACACATTGCTTAATTTTTGGTGGTTATTAAATAGTATGGGTAGGCAAGAAAAGTGCATATATCTTTTATTAGCATAAACTTACCCAAATGCGCTCTTGCATATTTAAGGCATTCAAAGTAATAATATTTCACAGCATTAATACAGTTATGTACTAGACTGGACAATGGTAAGCAGAGCCAGTACTTATATCAACCATGGCCTTATCTGTGTGAAGTTTGTATGTTCTCCCTGTGTTTGCGTGGGTTTCCTCCGGGTGCTGCGGTTTCCTCCCACACTCCAAAAAACATACTGTTAGGTTAATTGGCTGCTATCAAAATTGACCCTAGTCTCTCCCTCTCTGTCTGTGTGTGAGTGTGTGTCTATATTAGGGAATTTAGACTGTAAGCTCCAATAGGGTAGGGACTGATGTGAATGGGTTCTCTGTACAGCGCTGCGCTATTAGTGACACTATATAAATAAATGATAATGAGGATGATAATGATATGTGTTTACTATGCCTATACACATAGCAAGCTTCCACACTTGATTGGCAGATTAATGCATCATTATTGCTAAGTTTGATAACAGTTGTCTAATACAGTGACACTGGTAGAGAAAACCACTATAGACATTCACATAAGCAGCTCTCATCATCATCATCATCATCATCATCATTTATGGCATAAGACTTCTTTAATTATACTAAGTTTTTGAGCAGGTCTGCATTATACTTAATTATATAAGGGAGATGTACTTTTAGTAAAAAGTAGCTCTCCAATTTGAAAAGTACATCAACGTAGTATTAATACTTAGATTTAAAGGTGTTCTGGGATAAAAATAAATACATTCCCAGCAGCCATCTCCCTTTGCCTCTATCTTATTGCATATTTTGTCCTAATGTGCTTTCATATTTACATGTCACCATGTTTCCATTGGCTAAAGTCAGATGTCTGTCAAGCAAACTGACCAGTGACAGAATTGCTTTGTGAGGTTTACATCTTTATGACATCAAATGCTTCACATGAAAAATGCAGTTCATTGTCAAAAATCAGCTATATTAGGAGAGTGAGAATTGTGTTTTAGCATCAATTACACACTAAATATGCTGTCATTGTGTATTTTTAATGGATGTCTTTCAGTTTTAAAGATAGACAGACCGATAGATAGATAGATAGATAGATAGATAGATAGATAGATAGATAGATAGATAGATAGATAGATAGATAGATAGACAGACAGACAGACTGATTTCAACTGGAAGCAGTGCCCACACATTGCTTAATTTTTGGTGGTTATTAAATAGTATGGGTAGGCAAGAAAAGTGCATATATCTTTTATTAGCATAAACTTACCCAAATGCGCTCTTGCATATTTAAGGCATTCAAAGTAATAATATTTCACAGCATTAATACAGTTATGTACTAGACTGGACAATGGTAAGCAGAGCCAGTACTTATATCAACCATGGCCTTATCTGTGTGAAGTTTGTATGTTCTCCCTGTGTTTGCGTGGGTTTCCTCCGGGTGCTGCGGTTTCCTCCCACACTCCAAAAAACATACTGTTAGGTTAATTGGCTGCTATCAAAATTGACCCTAGTCTCTCCCTCTCTGTCTGTGTGTGAGTGTGTGTCTATATTAGGGAATTTAGACTGTAAGCTCCAATAGGGTAGGGACTGATGTGAATGGGTTCTCTGTACAGCGCTGCGCTATTAGTGACACTATATAAATAAATGATAATGAGGATGATGATGATATGTGTTTACTATGCCTATACACATAGCAAGCTTCCACACTTGATTGGCAGATTAATGCATCATTATTGCTAAGTTTGATAACAGTTGTCTAATACAGTGACACTGGTAGAGAAAACCACTATAGACATTCACATAAGCAGCTCTCATCATCATCATCATCATCATTTATGGCATAAGACTTCTTTAATTATACTAAGTTTTTGAGCAGGTCTGCATTATACTTAATTATATAAGGGAGATGTACTTTTAGTAAAAAGTAGCTCTCCAATTTGAAAAGTACATCAACGTAGTATTAATACTTAGATTTAAAGGTGTTCTGGGATAAAAATAAATACATTCCCAGCAGCCATCTCCCTTTGCCTCTATCTTATTGCATATTTTGTCCTAATGTGCTTTCATATTTACATGTCACCATGTTTCCATTGGCTAAAGTCAGATGTCTGTCAAGCAAACTGACCAGTGACAGAATTGCTTTGTGAGGTTTACATCTTTATGACATCAAATGCTTCACATGAAAAATGCAGTTCATTGTCAAAAATCAGCTATATTAGGAGAGTGAGAATTGTGTTTTAGCATCAATTACACACTAAATATGCTGTCATTGTGTATTTTTAATGGATGTCTTTCAGTTTTAAAGATAGACAGACCGATAGATAGATAGATAGATAGATAGATAGATAGATAGATAGATAGATAGATAGATAGATAGATAGACAGACAGACAGACTGATTTCAACTGGAAGCAGTGCCCACACATTGCTTAATTTTTGGTGGTTATTAAATAGTATGGGTAGGCAAGAAAAGTGCATATATCTTTTATTAGCATAAACTTACCCAAATGCGCTCTTGCATATTTAAGGCATTCAAAGTAATAATATTTCACAGCATTAATACAGTTATGTACTAGACTGGACAATGGTAAGCAGAGCCAGTACTTATATCAACCATGGCCTTATCTGTGTGAAGTTTGTATGTTCTCCCTGTGTTTGCGTGGGTTTCCTCCGGGTGCTGCGGTTTCCTCCCACACTCCAAAAAACATACTGTTAGGTTAATTGGCTGCTATCAAAATTGACCCTAGTCTCTCCCTCTCTGTCTGTGTGTGAGTGTGTGTCTATATTAGGGAATTTAGACTGTAAGCTCCAATAGGGTAGGGACTGATGTGAATGGGTTCTCTGTACAGCGCTGCGCTATTAGTGACACTATATAAATAAATGATAATGAGGATGATGATGATATGTGTTTACTATGCCTATACACATAGCAAGCTTCCACACTTGATTGGCAGATTAATGCATCATTATTGCTAAGTTTGATAACAGTTGTCTAATACAGTGACACTGGTAGAGAAAACCACTATAGACATTCACATAAGCAGCTCTCATCATCATCATCATCATCATTTATGGCATAAGACTTCTTTAATTATACTAAGTTTTTGAGCAGGTCTGCATTATACTTAATTATATAAGGGAGATGTACTTTTAGTAAAAAGTAGCTCTCCAATTTGAAAAGTACATCAACGTAGTATTAATACTTAGATTTAAAGGTGTTCTGGGATAAAAATAAATACATTCCCAGCAGCCATCTCCCTTTGCCTCTATCTTATTGCATATTTTGTCCTAATGTGCTTTCATATTTACATGTCACCATGTTTCCATTGGCTAAAGTCAGATGTCTGTCAAGCAAACTGACCAGTGACAGAATTGCTTTGTGAGGTTTACATCTTTATGACATCAAATGCTTCACATGAAAAATGCAGTTCATTGTCAAAAATCAGCTATATTAGGAGAGTGAGAATTGTGTTTTAGCATCAATTACACACTAAATATGCTGTCATTGTGTATTTTTAATGGATGTCTTTCAGTTTTAAAGATAGACAAACCGATAGATAGATAGATAGATAGATAGATAGATAGATAGATAGATAGATAGATAGATAGATAGATAGATAGACAGACAGACAGACTGATTTCAACTGGAAGCAGTGCCCACACATTGCTTAATTTTTGGTGGTTATTAAATAGTATGGGTAGGCAAGAAAAGTGCATATATCTTTTATTAGCATAAACTTACCCAAATGCGCTCTTGCATATTTAAGGCATTCAAAGTAATAATATTTCACAGCATTAATACAGTTATGTACTAGACTGGACAATGGTAAGCAGAGCCAGTACTTATATCAACCATGGCCTTATCTGTGTGAAGTTTGTATGTTCTCCCTGTGTTTGCGTGGGTTTCCTCCGGGTGCTGCGGTTTCCTCCCACACTCCAAAAAACATACTGTTAGGTTAATTGGCTGCTATCAAAATTGACCCTAGTCTCTCCCTCTCTGTCTGTGTGTGAGTGTGTGTCTATATTAGGGAATTTAGACTGTAAGCTCCAATAGGGTAGGGACTGATGTGAATGGGTTCTCTGTACAGCGCTGCGCTATTAGTGACACTATATAAATAAATGATAATGAGGATGATGATGATATGTGTTTACTATGCCTATACACATAGCAAGCTTCCACACTTGATTGGCAGATTAATGCATCATTATTGCTAAGTTTGATAACAGTTGTCTAATACAGTGACACTGGTAGAGAAAACCACTATAGACATTCACATAAGCAGCTCTCATCATCATCATCATCATCATTTATGGCATAAGACTTCTTTAATTATACTAAGTTTTTGAGCAGGTCTGCATTATACTTAATTATATAAGGGAGATGTACTTTTAGTAAAAAGTAGCTCTCCAATTTGAAAAGTACATCAACGTAGTATTAATACTTAGATTTAAAGGTGTTCTGGGATAAAAATAAATACATTCCCAGCAGCCATCTCCCTTTGCCTCTATCTTATTGCATATTTTGTCCTAATGTGCTTTCATATTTACATGTCACCATGTTTCCATTGGCTAAAGTCAGATGTCTGTCAAGCAAACTGACCAGTGACAGAATTGCTTTGTGAGGTTTACATCTTTATGACATCAAATGCTTCACATGAAAAATGCAGTTCATTGTCAAAAATCAGCTATATTAGGAGAGTGAGAATTGTGTTTTAGCATCAATTACACACTAAATATGCTGTCATTGTGTATTTTTAATGGATGTCTTTCAGTTTTAAAGATAGACAAACCGATAGATAGATAGATAGATAGATAGATAGATAGATAGATAGATAGATAGATAGATAGACAGACAGACAGACTGATTTCAACTGGAAGCAGTGCCCACACATTGCTTAATTTTTGGTGGTTATTAAATAGTATGGGTAGGCAAGAAAAGTGCATATATCTTTTATTAGCATAAACTTACCCAAATGCGCTCTTGCATATTTAAGGCATTCAAAGTAATAATATTTCACAGCATTAATACAGTTATGTACTAGACTGGACAATGGTAAGCAGAGCCAGTACTTATATCAACCATGGCCTTATCTGTGTGAAGTTTGTATGTTCTCCCTGTGTTTGCGTGGGTTTCCTCCGGGTGCTGCGGTTTCCTCCCACACTCCAAAAAACATACTGTTAGGTTAATTGGCTGCTATCAAAATTGACCCTAGTCTCTCCCTCTCTGTCTGTGTGTGAGTGTGTGTCTATATTAGGGAATTTAGACTGTAAGCTCCAATAGGGTAGGGACTGATGTGAATGGGTTCTCTGTACAGCGCTGCGCTATTAGTGACACTATATAAATAAATGATAATGAGGATGATGATGATATGTGTTTACTATGCCTATACACATAGCAAGCTTCCACACTTGATTGGCAGATTAATGCATCATTATTGCTAAGTTTGATAACAGTTGTCTAATACAGTGACACTGGTAGAGAAAACCACTATAGACATTCACATAAGCAGCTCTCATCATCATCATCATCATCATTTATGGCATAAGACTTCTTTAATTATACTAAGTTTTTGAGCAGGTCTGCATTATACTTAATTATATAAGGGAGATGTACTTTTAGTAAAAAGTAGCTCTCCAATTTGAAAAGTACATCAACGTAGTATTAATACTTAGATTTAAAGGTGTTCTGGGATAAAAATAAATACATTCCCAGCAGCCATCTCCCTTTGCCTCTATCTTATTGCATATTTTGTCCTAATGTGCTTTCATATTTACATGTCACCATGTTTCCATTGGCTAAAGTCAGATGTCTGTCAAGCAAACTGACCAGTGACAGAATTGCTTTGTGAGGTTTACATCTTTATGACATCAAATGCTTCACATGAAAAATGCAGTTCATTGTCAAAAATCAGCTATATTAGGAGAGTGAGAATTGTGTTTTAGCATCAATTACACACTAAATATGCTGTCATTGTGTATTTTTAATGGATGTCTTTCAGTTTTAAAGATAGACAAACCGATAGATAGATAGATAGATAGATAGATAGATAGATAGATAGATAGATAGATAGACAGACAGACAGACTGATTTCAACTGGAAGCAGTGCCCACACATTGCTTAATTTTTGGTGGTTATTAAATAGTATGGGTAGGCAAGAAAAGTGCATATATCTTTTATTAGCATAAACTTACCCAAATGCGCTCTTGCATATTTAAGGCATTCAAAGTAATAATATTTCACAGCATTAATACAGTTATGTACTAGACTGGACAATGGTAAGCAGAGCCAGTACTTATATCAACCATGGCCTTATCTGTGTGAAGTTTGTATGTTCTCCCTGTGTTTGCGTGGGTTTCCTCCGGGTGCTGCGGTTTCCTCCCACACTCCAAAAAACATACTGTTAGGTTAATTGGCTGCTATCAAAATTGACCCTAGTCTCTCCCTCTCTGTCTGTGTGTGAGTGTGTGTCTATATTAGGGAATTTAGACTGTAAGCTCCAATAGGGTAGGGACTGATGTGAATGGGTTCTCTGTACAGCGCTGCGCTATTAGTGACACTATATAAATAAATGATAATGAGGATGATGATGATATGTGTTTACTATGCCTATACACATAGCAAGCTTCCACACTTGATTGGCAGATTAATGCATCATTATTGCTAAGTTTGATAACAGTTGTCTAATACAGTGACACTGGTAGAGAAAACCACTATAGACATTCACATAAGCAGCTCTCATCATCATCATCATCATCATTTATGGCATAAGACTTCTTTAATTATACTAAGTTTTTGAGCAGGTCTGCATTATACTTAATTATATAAGGGAGATGTACTTTTAGTAAAAAGTAGCTCTCCAATTTGAAAAGTACATCAACGTAGTATTAATACTTAGATTTAAAGGTGTTCTGGGATAAAAATAAATACATTCCCAGCAGCCATCTCCCTTTGCCTCTATCTTATTGCATATTTTGTCCTAATGTGCTTTCATATTTACATGTCACCATGTTTCCATTGGCTAAAGTCAGATGTCTGTCAAGCAAACTGACCAGTGACAGAATTGCTTTGTGAGGTTTACATCTTTATGACATCAAATGCTTCACATGAAAAATGCAGTTCATTGTCAAAAATCAGCTATATTAGGAGAGTGAGAATTGTGTTTTAGCATCAATTACACACTAAATATGCTGTCATTGTGTATTTTTAATGGATGTCTTTCAGTTTTAAAGATAGACAGACCGATAGATAGATAGATAGATAGATAGATAGATAGATAGATAGATAGATAGATAGATAGATAGATAGATAGACAGACAGACAGACTGATTTCAACTGGAAGCAGTGCCCACACATTGCTTAATTTTTGGTGGTTATTAAATAGTATGGGTAGGCAAGAAAAGTGCATATATCTTTTATTAGCATAAACTTACCCAAATGCGCTCTTGCATATTTAAGGCATTCAAAGTAATAATATTTCACAGCATTAATACAGTTATGTACTAGACTGGACAATGGTAAGCAGAGCCAGTACTTATATCAACCATGGCCTTATCTGTGTGAAGTTTGTATGTTCTCCCTGTGTTTGCGTGGGTTTCCTCCGGGTGCTGCGGTTTCCTCCCACACTCCAAAAAACATACTGTTAGGTTAATTGGCTGCTATCAAAATTGACCCTAGTCTCTCCCTCTCTGTCTGTGTGTGAGTGTGTGTCTATATTAGGGAATTTAGACTGTAAGCTCCAATAGGGTAGGGACTGATGTGAATGGGTTCTCTGTACAGCGCTGCGCTATTAGTGACACTATATAAATAAATGATAATGAGGATGATGATGATATGTGTTTACTATGCCTATACACATAGCAAGCTTCCACACTTGATTGGCAGATTAATGCATCATTATTGCTAAGTTTGATAACAGTTGTCTAATACAGTGACACTGGTAGAGAAAACCACTATAGACATTCACATAAGCAGCTCTCATCATCATCATCATCATCATTTATGGCATAAGACTTCTTTAATTATACTAAGTTTTTGAGCAGGTCTGCATTATACTTAATTATATAAGGGAGATGTACTTTTAGTAAAAAGTAGCTCTCCAATTTGAAAAGTACATCAACGTAGTATTAATACTTAGATTTAAAGGTGTTCTGGGATAAAAATAAATACATTCCCAGCAGCCATCTCCCTTTGCCTCTATCTTATTGCATATTTTGTCCTAATGTGCTTTCATATTTACATGTCACCATGTTTCCATTGGCTAAAGTCAGATGTCTGTCAAGCAAACTGACCAGTGACAGAATTGCTTTGTGAGGTTTACATCTTTATGACATCAAATGCTTCACATGAAAAATGCAGTTCATTGTCAAAAATCAGCTATATTAGGAGAGTGAGAATTGTGTTTTAGCATCAATTACACACTAAATATGCTGTCATTGTGTATTTTTAATGGATGTCTTTCAGTTTTAAAGATAGACAAACCGATAGATAGATAGATAGATAGATAGATAGATAGATAGATAGATAGATAGATAGATAGATAGATAGACAGACAGACAGACTGATTTCAACTGGAAGCAGTGCCCACACATTGCTTAATTTTTGGTGGTTATTAAATAGTATGGGTAGGCAAGAAAAGTGCATATATCTTTTATTAGCATAAACTTACCCAAATGCGCTCTTGCATATTTAAGGCATTCAAAGTAATAATATTTCACAGCATTAATACAGTTATGTACTAGACTGGACAATGGTAAGCAGAGCCAGTACTTATATCAACCATGGCCTTATCTGTGTGAAGTTTGTATGTTCTCCCTGTGTTTGCGTGGGTTTCCTCCGGGTGCTGCGGTTTCCTCCCACACTCCAAAAAACATACTGTTAGGTTAATTGGCTGCTATCAAAATTGACCCTAGTCTCTCCCTCTCTGTCTGTGTGTGAGTGTGTGTCTATATTAGGGAATTTAGACTGTAAGCTCCAATAGGGTAGGGACTGATGTGAATGGGTTCTCTGTACAGCGCTGCGCTATTAGTGACACTATATAAATAAATGATAATGAGGATGATGATGATATGTGTTTACTATGCCTATACACATAGCAAGCTTCCACACTTGATTGGCAGATTAATGCATCATTATTGCTAAGTTTGATAACAGTTGTCTAATACAGTGACACTGGTAGAGAAAACCACTATAGACATTCACATAAGCAGCTCTCATCATCATCATCATCATCATTTATGGCATAAGACTTCTTTAATTATACTAAGTTTTTGAGCAGGTCTGCATTATACTTAATTATATAAGGGAGATGTACTTTTAGTAAAAAGTAGCTCTCCAATTTGAAAAGTACATCAACGTAGTATTAATACTTAGATTTAAAGGTGTTCTGGGATAAAAATAAATACATTCCCAGCAGCCATCTCCCTTTGCCTCTATCTTATTGCATATTTTGTCCTAATGTGCTTTCATATTTACATGTCACCATGTTTCCATTGGCTAAAGTCAGATGTCTGTCAAGCAAACTGACCAGTGACAGAATTGCTTTGTGAGGTTTACATCTTTATGACATCAAATGCTTCACATGAAAAATGCAGTTCATTGTCAAAAATCAGCTATATTAGGAGAGTGAGAATTGTGTTTTAGCATCAATTACACACTAAATATGCTGTCATTGTGTATTTTTAATGGATGTCTTTCAGTTTTAAAGATAGACAAACCGATAGATAGATAGATAGATAGATAGATAGATAGATAGATAGATAGATAGATAGATAGATAGACAGACAGACAGACTGATTTCAACTGGAAGCAGTGCCCACACATTGCTTAATTTTTGGTGGTTATTAAATAGTATGGGTAGGCAAGAAAAGTGCATATATCTTTTATTAGCATAAACTTACCCAAATGCGCTCTTGCATATTTAAGGCATTCAAAGTAATAATATTTCACAGCATTAATACAGTTATGTACTAGACTGGACAATGGTAAGCAGAGCCAGTACTTATATCAACCATGGCCTTATCTGTGTGAAGTTTGTATGTTCTCCCTGTGTTTGCGTGGGTTTCCTCCGGGTGCTGCGGTTTCCTCCCACACTCCAAAAAACATACTGTTAGGTTAATTGGCTGCTATCAAAATTGACCCTAGTCTCTCCCTCTCTGTCTGTGTGTGAGTGTGTGTCTATATTAGGGAATTTAGACTGTAAGCTCCAATAGGGTAGGGACTGATGTGAATGGGTTCTCTGTACAGCGCTGCGCTATTAGTGACACTATATAAATAAATGATAATGAGGATGATGATGATATGTGTTTACTATGCCTATACACATAGCAAGCTTCCACACTTGATTGGCAGATTAATGCATCATTATTGCTAAGTTTGATAACAGTTGTCTAATACAGTGACACTGGTAGAGAAAACCACTATAGACATTCACATAAGCAGCTCTCATCATCATCATCATCATCATTTATGGCATAAGACTTCTTTAATTATACTAAGTTTTTGAGCAGGTCTGCATTATACTTAATTATATAAGGGAGATGTACTTTTAGTAAAAAGTAGCTCTCCAATTTGAAAAGTACATCAACGTAGTATTAATACTTAGATTTAAAGGTGTTCTGGGATAAAAATAAATACATTCCCAGCAGCCATCTCCCTTTGCCTCTATCTTATTGCATATTTTGTCCTAATGTGCTTTCATATTTACATGTCACCATGTTTCCATTGGCTAAAGTCAGATGTCTGTCAAGCAAACTGACCAGTGACAGAATTGCTTTGTGAGGTTTACATCTTTATGACATCAAATGCTTCACATGAAAAATGCAGTTCATTGTCAAAAATCAGCTATATTAGGAGAGTGAGAATTGTGTTTTAGCATCAATTACACACTAAATATGCTGTCATTGTGTATTTTTAATGGATGTCTTTCAGTTTTAAAGATAGACAAACCGATAGATAGATAGATAGATAGATAGATAGATAGATAGATAGATAGATAGATAGATAGACAGACAGACAGACTGATTTCAACTGGAAGCAGTGCCCACACATTGCTTAATTTTTGGTGGTTATTAAATAGTATGGGTAGGCAAGAAAAGTGCATATATCTTTTATTAGCATAAACTTACCCAAATGCGCTCTTGCATATTTAAGGCATTCAAAGTAATAATATTTCACAGCATTAATACAGTTATGTACTAGACTGGACAATGGTAAGCAGAGCCAGTACTTATATCAACCATGGCCTTATCTGTGTGAAGTTTGTATGTTCTCCCTGTGTTTGCGTGGGTTTCCTCCGGGTGCTGCGGTTTCCTCCCACACTCCAAAAAACATACTGTTAGGTTAATTGGCTGCTATCAAAATTGACCCTAGTCTCTCCCTCTCTGTCTGTGTGTGAGTGTGTGTCTATATTAGGGAATTTAGACTGTAAGCTCCAATAGGGTAGGGACTGATGTGAATGGGTTCTCTGTACAGCGCTGCGCTATTAGTGACACTATATAAATAAATGATAATGAGGATGATGATGATATGTGTTTACTATGCCTATACACATAGCAAGCTTCCACACTTGATTGGCAGATTAATGCATCATTATTGCTAAGTTTGATAACAGTTGTCTAATACAGTGACACTGGTAGAGAAAACCACTATAGACATTCACATAAGCAGCTCTCATCATCATCATCATCATCATTTATGGCATAAGACTTCTTTAATTATACTAAGTTTTTGAGCAGGTCTGCATTATACTTAATTATATAAGGGAGATGTACTTTTAGTAAAAAGTAGCTCTCCAATTTGAAAAGTACATCAACGTAGTATTAATACTTAGATTTAAAGGTGTTCTGGGATAAAAATAAATACATTCCCAGCAGCCATCTCCCTTTGCCTCTATCTTATTGCATATTTTGTCCTAATGTGCTTTCATATTTACATGTCACCATGTTTCCATTGGCTAAAGTCAGATGTCTGTCAAGCAAACTGACCAGTGACAGAATTGCTTTGTGAGGTTTACATCTTTATGACATCAAATGCTTCACATGAAAAATGCAGTTCATTGTCAAAAATCAGCTATATTAGGAGAGTGAGAATTGTGTTTTAGCATCAATTACACACTAAATATGCTGTCATTGTGTATTTTTAATGGATGTCTTTCAGTTTTAAAGATAGACAAACCGATAGATAGATAGATAGATAGATAGATAGATAGATAGATAGATAGATAGATAGACAGACAGACAGACTGATTTCAACTGGAAGCAGTGCCCACACATTGCTTAATTTTTGGTGGTTATTAAATAGTATGGGTAGGCAAGAAAAGTGCATATATCTTTTATTAGCATAAACTTACCCAAATGCGCTCTTGCATATTTAAGGCATTCAAAGTAATAATATTTCACAGCATTAATACAGTTATGTACTAGACTGGACAATGGTAAGCAGAGCCAGTACTTATATCAACCATGGCCTTATCTGTGTGAAGTTTGTATGTTCTCCCTGTGTTTGCGTGGGTTTCCTCCGGGTGCTGCGGTTTCCTCCCACACTCCAAAAAACATACTGTTAGGTTAATTGGCTGCTATCAAAATTGACCCTAGTCTCTCCCTCTCTCTCTGTGTGTGAGTGTGTGTCTATATTAGGGAATTTAGACTGTAAGCTCCAATAGGGTAGGGACTGATGTGAATGGGTTCTCTGTACAGCGCTGCGCTATTAGTGACACTATATAAATAAATGATAATGAGGATGATGATGATATGTGTTTACTATGCCTATACACATAGCAAGCTTCCACACTTGATTGGCAGATTAATGCATCATTATTGCTAAGTTTGATAACAGTTGTCTAATACAGTGACACTGGTAGAGAAAACCACTATAGACATTCACATAAGCAGCTCTCATCATCATCATCATCATCATTTATGGCATAAGACTTCTTTAATTATACTAAGTTTTTGAGCAGGTCTGCATTATACTTAATTATATAAGGGAGATGTACTTTTAGTAAAAAGTAGCTCTCCAATTTGAAAAGTACATCAACGTAGTATTAATACTTAGATTTAAAGGTGTTCTGGGATAAAAATAAATACATTCCCAGCAGCCATCTCCCTTTGCCTCTATCTTATTGCATATTTTGTCCTAATGTGCTTTCATATTTACATGTCACCATGTTTCCATTGGCTAAAGTCAGATGTCTGTCAAGCAAACTGACCAGTGACAGAATTGCTTTGTGAGGTTTACATCTTTATGACATCAAATGCTTCACATGAAAAATGCAGTTCATTGTCAAAAAATCAGCTATATTAGGAGAGTGAGAATTGTGTTTTAGCATCAATTACACACTAAATATGCTGTCATTGTGTATTTTTAATGGATGTCTTTCAGTTTTAAAGATAGACAAACCGATAGATAGATAGATAGATAGATAGATAGATAGATAGATAGATAGATAGATAGATAGACAGACAGACAGACTGATTTCAACTGGAAGCAGTGCCCACACATTGCTTAATTTTTGGTGGTTATTAAATAGTATGGGTAGGCAAGAAAAGTGCATATATCTTTTATTAGCATAAACTTACCCAAATGCGCTCTTGCATATTTAAGGCATTCAAAGTAATAATATTTCACAGCATTAATACAGTTATGTACTAGACTGGACAATGGTAAGCAGAGCCAGTACTTATATCAACCATGGCCTTATCTGTGTGAAGTTTGTATGTTCTCCCTGTGTTTGCGTGGGTTTCCTCCGGGTGCTGCGGTTTCCTCCCACACTCCAAAAAACATACTGTTAGGTTAATTGGCTGCTATCAAATTGACCCTAGTCTCTCCCTCTCTGTCTGTGTGTGAGTGTGTGTCTATATTAGGGAATTTAGACTGTAAGCTCCAATAGGGTAGGGACTGATGTGAATGGGTTCTCTGTACAGCGCTGCGCTATTAGTGACACATATAAATAAATGATAATGAGGATGATGATGATATGTGTTTACTATGCCTATACACATAGCAAGCTTCCACACTTGATTGGCAGATTAATGCATCATTATTGCTAAGTTTGATAACAGTTGTCTAATACAGTGACACTGGTAGAGAAAACCACTATAGACATTCACATAAGCAGCTCTCATCATCATCATCATATCATCATTTATGGCATAAGACTTCTTTAATTATACTAAGTTTTTGAGCAGGTCTGCATTATACTTAATTATATAAGGGAGATGTACTTTTAGTAAAAAGTAGCTCTCCAATTTGAAAAGTACATCAACGTAGTATTAATACTTAGATTTAAAGGTGTTCTGGGATAAAAATAAATACATTCCCAGCAGCCATCTCCTTTGCCTCTATCTTATTGCATATTTTGTCCTAATGTGCTTTCATATTTACATGTCACCATGTTTCCATTGGCTAAAGTCAGATGTCTGTCAAGCAAACTGACCAGTGACAGAATTGCTTTGTGAGGTTTACATCTTTATGACATCAAATGCTTCACATGAAAAATGCAGTTCATTGTCAAAAATCAGCTATATTAGGAGAGTGAGAATTGTGTTTTAGCATCAATTACACACTAAATATGCTGTCATTGTGTATTTTTAATGGATGTCTTTCAGTTTAAAGATAGACAGACCGATAGATAGATAGATAGATAGATAGATAGATAGATAGATAGATAGATAGATAGATAGATAGATAGACAGACAGACAGACTGATTTCAACTGGAAGCAGTGCCCACACATTGCTTAATTTTTGGTGGTTATTAAATAGTATGGGTAGGCAAGAAAAGTGCATATATCTTTTATTAGCATAAACTTACCCAAATGCGCTCTTGCATATTTAAGGCATTCAAAGTAATAATATTTCACAGCATTAATACAGTTATGTACTAGACTGGACAATGGTAAGCAGAGCCAGTACTTATATCAACCATGGCCTTATCTGTGTGAAGTTTGTATGTTCTCCCTGTGTTTGCGTGGGTTTCCTCCGGGTGCTGCGGTTTCCTCCCACACTCCAAAAAACATACTGTTAGGTTAATTGGCTGCTATCAAAATTGACCCTAGTCTCTCCCTCTCTGTCTGTGTGTGAGTGTGTGTCTATATTAGGGAATTTAGACTGTAAGCTCCAATAGGGTAGGGACTGATGTGAATGGGTTCTCTGTACAGCGCTGCGCTATTAGTGACACTATATAAATAAATGATAATGAGGATGATGATGATATGTGTTTACTATGCCTATACACATAGCAAGCTTCCACACTTGATTGGCAGATTAATGCATCATTATTGCTAAGTTTGATAACAGTTGTCTAATACAGTGACACTGGTAGAGAAAACCACTATAGACATTCACATAAGCAGCTCTCATCATCATCATCATCATCATTTATGCATAAGACTTCTTTAATTATACTAAGTTTTTGAGCAGGTCTGCATTATACTTAATTATATAAGGGAGATGTACTTTTAGTAAAAAGTAGCTCTCCAATTTGAAAAGTACATCAACGTAGTATTAATACTTAGATTTAAAGGTGTTCTGGGATAAAAATAAATACATTCCCAGCAGCCATCTCCCTTTGCCTCTATCTTATTGCATATTTTGTCCTAATGTGCTTTCATATTTACATGTCACCATGTTTCCATTGGCTAAAGTCAGATGTCTGTCAAGCAAACTGACCAGTGACAGAATTGCTTTGTGAGGTTTACATCTTTATGACATCAAATGCTTCACATGAAAAATGCAGTTCATTGTCAAAAATCAGCTATATTAGGAGAGTGAGAATTGTGTTTTAGCATCAATTACACACTAAATATGCTGTCATTGTGTATTTTTAATGGATGTCTTTCAGTTTTAAAGATAGACAAACCGATAGATAGATAGATAGATAGATAGATAGATAGATAGATAGATAGATAGATAGATAGATAGATAGATAGACAGACAGACAGACTGATTTCAACTGGAAGCAGTGCCCACACATTGCTTAATTTTTGGTGGTTATTAAATAGTATGGGTAGGCAAGAAAAGTGCATATATCTTTTATTAGCATAAACTTACCCAAATGCGCTCTTGCATATTTAAGGCATTCAAAGTAATAATATTTCACAGCATTAATACAGTTATGTACTAGACTGGACAATGGTAAGCAGAGCCAGTACTTATATCAACCATGGCCTTATCTGTGTGAAGTTTGTATGTTCTCCCTGTGTTTGCGTGGGTTTCCTCCGGGTGCTGCGGTTTCCTCCCACACTCCAAAAAACATACTGTTAGGTTAATTGGCTGCTATCAAAATTGACCCTAGTCTCTCCCTCTCTGTCTGTGTGTGAGTGTGTGTCTATATTAGGGAATTTAGACTGTAAGCTCCAATAGGGTAGGGACTGATGTGAATGGGTTCTCTGTACAGCGCTGCGCTATTAGTGACACTATATAAATAAATGATAATGAGGATGATGATGATATGTGTTTACTATGCCTATACACATAGCAAGCTTCCACACTTGATTGGCAGATTAATGCATCATTATTGCTAAGTTTGATAACAGTTGTCTAATACAGTGACACTGGTAGAGAAAACCACTATAGACATTCACATAAGCAGCTCTCATCATCATCATCATCATCATTTATGGCATAAGACTTCTTTAATTATACTAAGTTTTTGAGCAGGTCTGCATTATACTTAATTATATAAGGGAGATGTACTTTTAGTAAAAAGTAGCTCTCCAATTTGAAAAGTACATCAACGTAGTATTAATACTTAGATTTAAAGGTGTTCTGGGATAAAAATAAATACATTCCCAGCAGCCATCTCCCTTTGCCTCTATCTTATTGCATATTTTGTCCTAATGTGCTTTCATATTTACATGTCACCATGTTTCCATTGGCTAAAGTCAGATGTCTGTCAAGCAAACTGACCAGTGACAGAATTGCTTTGTGAGGTTTACATCTTTATGACATCAAATGCTTCACATGAAAAATGCAGTTCATTGTCAAAAATCAGCTATATTAGGAGAGTGAGAATTGTGTTTTAGCATCAATTACACACTAAATATGCTGTCATTGTGTATTTTTAATGGATGTCTTTCAGTTTTAAAGATAGACAAACCGATAGATAGATAGATAGATAGATAGATAGATAGATAGATAGATAGATAGATAGACAGACAGACAGACTGATTTCAACTGGAAGCAGTGCCCACACATTGCTTAATTTTTGGTGGTTATTAAATAGTATGGGTAGGCAAGAAAAGTGCATATATCTTTTATTAGCATAAACTTACCCAAATGCGCTCTTGCATATTTAAGGCATTCAAAGTAATAATATTTCACAGCATTAATACAGTTATGTACTAGACTGGACAATGGTAAGCAGAGCCAGTACTTATATCAACCATGGCCTTATCTGTGTGAAGTTTGTATGTTCTCCCTGTGTTTGCGTGGGTTTCCTCCGGGTGCTGCGGTTTCCTCCCACACTCCAAAAAACATACTGTTAGGTTAATTGGCTGCTATCAAAATTGACCCTAGTCTCTCA